>NC_058062.1:9459444-9759444 GCF_020085105.1 Siniperca chuatsi | reverse complement strand
CGCCATGATTTGTCCGGGTAGGCGCTGTGTTTTTCAGCGGTCCTCTCCTCCGGATGGTCGCTGCCGAGGGAGCTACCGATCACTGGACTTTAAAGCACTAAAGCGGATCATGCAGCCACCGCAGCCATGTGAGCGTCTAATTCAGTCACATGTTCAATAAAATCAGTAACCAGAAAAAGACGTAGCATGGCAAACACCCTTTGCAGGCACGATTTTAAACTTGATAGGTGCCGCCTGCCCTGAAAATGAAGTTAATTCCATAAAAATGTGTGTGGCCGTGCATGCGCGCACGTGCGTGTTGTAGAGGGGGCAGTGCTTATTTAATTTCTGAGCTGGTGACCCCAACAACAAATAACTGTATTTACACAATGTTTTGTTCACATCTTATGATATTTCTGGTTCACAACTATATTACAGTTAATATTCTTAATAGGCCTAGGACTTATAGTTTTACCATGATATATTTTATGGTAGCCTATACCCAACTTTTCTTTTTACTATTATTTAACATTTTATAATTAAATTTAATTAGATTAAATTAAATGTGATTAATTAAATTAATTGTAACACAGTATTTTAAATGAGCCACTAAATATTTGGGCTGCACATATGATTTCATAACAAATCATATATATTATTATTATTATTATTATTATTATTATTATTATTCTTGTTTAAATGCTCTTTGCTGTTGTCCAGACTATATCTTCACCCAAATTAAGGCCTTGATGTTCGGCTCTAGTTGATTTATGAATTATTTATTATGATAATTACTAGTCATCCATGCTTACCTTGTGAATGTAGTGTTTCTTAATGCGCTGCATTGTACTGCCATCTGGTGGTAAGGAAATGTGCAGCACACTGAAGAGACAGGCTTGCTGAATGCATAATAGCTCATCAAATAAATTATTCTAATTGTATCACTGTAATCCAATTATTAACTAAATATAATAATCTAAGAAGGTGTGGTTTGTCAGTGATGCCATTAGCAAGGATCTGTTATGGTGACTAGTGGACCCTATTCTTGACTGATGTTGTAAGGGGTCAAAGTGCCTTTGATAAGACCAGACTTGCTTCTTTTTTTCTGATGAAAGGCCGTAGTGCAAGAGTCAGAGCCTGCCGTGTTTGGGCATGTTGCTAAATGTGATGCAACCACATGCAAACTGTAAAAGACATTGTAGAAGACTATAAATTTATGTTTTCCATTTACTCTAATGCTGAACCTCATAACCCACAAGCAGGCATGAGTGGATGGTCCAAAGAGCAATCTGGATAGATTAGTAAATGAGTGATTTGTTGAAAGTAATCTGTAATTTATGTCCTTCTCTTTTAACTCACTTAAACTGTTTTTGCATCTACTTATCAAATGCCATGCCAACTTTACATGATGGAAATTTCAAACAGCTGGTTCCCCCAACTAAGGATGTTTTCTGTTTTCTGATTAGATTTTCAATTCCCTTTTTTTTTGATAAAGAATTTTAATGCTTTAAAATATTTGATGTATTTAATGCATTCATTAAATAATGGAATAACTAGCACATTTGTTTCTGTTTTTAAGAATTTAATTAAACTGGGATTATTATGCTGGATCTTCTCAGCTCAAGTGCCTTTAGTTTCTCATTTGGACAGGGTTCAGGAAGATTAGGCAGTACTCTGGTATGACATTTTATAATATTTAGTTAATATAGCCTAATAATTAGCCTGATACATGTGGCTATAAAGTAGCTCCACACAGGTTACTTGAGTTTAAATGTATTCTCTGTTGATTTTTTTCTTCCCAGCTTTTGAAACCTGATTATTTTTTCCACTGTTGCAGCTAAAATTTTCAT
Source organism: Siniperca chuatsi (assembly GCF_020085105.1). NCBI lineage: Eukaryota > Metazoa > Chordata > Actinopteri > Centrarchiformes > Sinipercidae > Siniperca > Siniperca chuatsi. The sequence goes on along the minus strand of NC_058062.1, from coordinate 9,757,615 downwards.
GTCATTCATGATCATTTTCTGACACAAAACATGTCTGTTGTAATCCTCCATGGTTAACTCCTTTAACCATATTCCAATTTATGCATCTTAACACAGTGTGAAGCATCAAGGTCACTATAAGATCAATACAAGAGAATAGGTGAAAGCAGATACACCCACTCACACACACTCAGACCAGCAGAGGGAACAATGGATAAGGACAGGGACGGGTTCCTGAGTTTGTCTCCTCTTAGGGTAAACTGAGGTTACTTATGGACGGGCCTCCATCATCAAGAGCAGCTATTCATTTCTGTCATAACTTTGAAAGGAGAGATTCTCCCACAGGGAAGACACATTTAACAATAATTGGCCTGGCCTGATCCATTAAGGGTCAGCCAGTAGCTAGCATGCTGATGGTGTGAAGACTAGTTTAGCTTCACTGTGAAAAAGCAACCTCAAGCATGTGATGCATATAAAACTCAACATATGAGAATACATAATGAAAAATCATTTTCATAGACTTCCAATCATCACTGCTTGTGATGAACTGTCTATTATGCTGACAACAGAGAGCAGACTGTCAGCTGATGATAGTATCTCCATATCAGTTCAGACCCAATTTCCTCTTGCTGTCTCACAAAGCTGATGTCTGCTTATTTAGAACATGCCTAAGCTATGAACCATTTCTCTCACAGGAAAGCAGAAGTTTACAATGAGATAATAAAAGTATTATTTCCATTGTCAGATAAAGTAGCTTTAAATCCAAGCTGACAGTCTGAAAAACAACATTCACTGCAGTGACATCTTATACATTTATATCTGGCTACATTTTAGATTTTAGGCATTTGGCAAACCACCTTAGAGAAACCTACAATTGAGTGTAAAGGCAGAGTAGATCACCAAAATCACAAACAACTGAAAATAGTCATATGTGAAAAAGAGTGCCTTTGATCCTGTTATTTTTTGCATTTTTATGGCTGATCAGCAGGTGGTGGTCTGAGCAAATGTCATGGCCAGGGACGGACAGAGAATGAAAAATGACCATGACACTTTGATCTAGACCAGCCCACCAACACTGACCCAACAATCAAAACATAACCATCCACCAGTGGATATGGTGCTAAAAGGGTGGTGGTGAGTAAGCCGGAGGAGTAAGGTCAGGGCCGTTACTGGCATGCTTTCCCTTGTGCCTCTGGAGAGAGTGGACAGGTGTGGATGGAGATGAGGTGGGGTGCTGGGCAGCCAGTGATCTACCAGCCTCCAAGCTATTGCTGTGGAATTTCAGAAGATTAAGGTGCTAAGACACGAAAAGAGTGAGGAAAGAGACAGAGGAGAGGATAATACAAGCCCACACATGCTTTTCCATGCCACGTGCTTTCTCTGCTTTTAATGTCTTGTTGTAAACCCTCCACCCCTTTTCACGACAAACTTTCCCCGCTCCACTTTCTCTACTGCACCTCTATATCTATGTACCTACATTATCTAACCCTCCTTGTAGTAATCAGTTTCAACATCCTTCCTCACCAACAGTGTTCACCTGTTCCCTCTGACAATGCTGTGCCTACGCCAGCTGTGCCCTGGGCCCAAATCATCCGTAACTTCTTTATCAAAGTCCAAGTCATAGAAAATGACACCCTCATCCCCTCTAAACCTACTTTTATAGCTTAATAGTCGATTTCCTGTGTACTGACTTCAGGGATGAGCAGATGCTCCTGGAGCTTCCACTGCTTTTCCAGCTGACTTTACAAAGCCAATGTCTGTTTTTACTCATCATAATTAAAGATGGATTGTGTGATTAAGTAGATGCTGTTCTAAATGTACAATGTACATTCAACTATTTGTCATAATAAACAAATGTATACACTGCATTTCAAATACTTCCCCTAACATTTTTTATGTTACGAAATATTAAATCTTTATGCAGGCTAATTTTTTTTAGAATTTTACAAATAATTTCTGCAGTAATATTCCTCATCATACAACAAGTGCATTAGACTGACTATCCCTAATTGTTTGGCCCTCCTGTTGGTGGCATCTCCATGCAGTAGCATTGGACAAGAGACAGACTCTGGCTGATGCTAGTAGGATAGGAGACTCTGGCTGTGTGAAAGGGCCTAGAGGGCTTTCTGCTCTTTTGTGTGCAGTCTGCAGAGGAGGTGTGGAATGCAAACTTCATGAGAATAAAAGGGACGAAGCGAAAGAGTTGCTGGGGGTCGGTGGGCGGGAGGCAGACTAAAAAACAGAGAAAGAATGGGGGCAAAGACTTAGAAAGGAGAGAGCTGGGAAAGAGTTTTTGGGGTTTGAGGCAGACAGAGAACACTGTTAGCTGAGAGAAGTGCTAAAAGAGTAGCCCACAAGCTGCACAAGAGGAGAGTTAAAACTGTTGCTGCAGCTGCAGACCACACACAATGAACTCTCCACAGAGAGTGCTTGAGCGCAATGACACACTGAAGATCATGATGTGGCATTTCTGAGCACCAGCTAATGACATTTTTAGAAACATTCATAGAGTTTCAGCTCATCATTATACATCATTCGTACATTCTCTGGCACATGCCTGTTGAAAAGCATTAGTCAGACAGTGAAATTTAGCTTGGATGAAAAATGTTCTTTTTTTTGCCATGTACTAAATTTACATATGAAGGCAACGATTTTTGTGGTACAAACTTTCTTCATGGAAACAAGCTGAAACATAAAGATCTTTGCCACTTAAAGGATATTCAAAGGTTTCCCAAGCAGTAAAAACAGAAAGCAAAGAGAAACAATATCATGGTACCAGTTACATCTGATCTTAGGCAAACAAACTACACAGATGGATTCCCGGGGGGCTTTCCACTTAGCCACTGTGGCACCATGTTGCAGAACTCTTCTGATCAAAAAATTTGCTTATTCTTAAAGTCCTCATGGATTCCCAATAGCTACACCTAGAGTAAAATACATTTTATATTGTAAATAAAATGACTTTAATTTGGCGTCAGTGCTTGGATTTACCTTATGTGCCCCTGCAAATACCAGTTTTCAACCTAATTGTCTTGCTATTTAGAGATCAAAACATCAATCATGGTGTTTTGTGCTGTAAACTAACTTGCAAAGAGGAGGGTACACAGCAAAGTAAGCTTGAGTGTGGTCACTGCTTGAGTTAATTTAGTCTATTTGTTTGAGCAGATCATTTAACAGACATGGTCCTTAGACGTTAATTAGCTTGGTCTCCTGTCATCTCTAAATGTTATAATTATCACCAGACTGGCAGTTCCCCTTACTGACCCAGTGCAAAAGGAAAAATTTCCACATGCTTTCTCGTGGTCACATCCCTCTTTTGGCAACCTAATCACAGCAGGGTTTAGCAACTGACTGTGTGGAGTAATGTGTCTGATAACGCAGCTCTGTATCCAACCCCTGCTCAGCTTTGGTTCTGATGGTGATCTTGCTCCTTTCAACAAGGCTCAAGTATAGTGGTGGTGAAATACCAAGCAGTCAATGTTATCCTGTCTGATGTGCTCACTGATGTGCCCCCTTGTACTGCAGGCAGGAAAACCCAGAATACCTGTTGCAGGGTGGATTTGTGTCACAGGATGTGGCTTGGTGAAAGCTCTTATGTAAGAACACATGCTGTCTGATATATGGAGATACTATCATCAGCAGTCTGTGGGTGGTAAAATCACGTTTCTCTTGAGGTGCTTTCACAGATCAGGGGTTTTACCAGCTTCTGACAGATTAACCTACATTTCCCCCCATAAGCAAATGTGCATTTGTTTAGTGCCTGTATTTTCATGCCTTTATACTTGTACTCTTGATAAGTCAAAGATGTTAGATTTTTTTTCTTGTTTTGAAGTCACTGACTAAACCCACATTTTACACCATCCTGCATAACAAACCTTCATAACAGACCACATAGCTTTTCTTGCATGTGACATGTATTGCAGACAGATGTTGGCTGTTTCTTAGAATCTCTATGTGCAGGGAAAAAAACCTGTGGTTGTTATCTAAGGCTCATTCATATTTCTGCTATAAATGGTGAATTAAAGTGACAATGGATTAGCTGTCAGGCTCCACCACACACACACAAACCACAAACTTAGATACACAATCATCATTCACACTGATCTTTAAATCCTTATTATATCACAATGACAGAAAGTAATAACAATGTTCATCACATAATATACAACTAAATGACATCACAAGCCTATTAGGAAGCAGTGGTGTAAGATTCGTAAGGTGGTTATTTCATAATGAATGTGTAGATAAAAAGGTATACATAAAGGTATAAAGGTATACAAAAAGCATACATAAATCATCATAAATAATTTTTTGGCAAGCTTAAAGAGTCAGTCACCTCTTCCTTCTGAAACTTCACATGCATATTTTTCCTGACAGTTGGCTTGTTGTCCTGTTCTGGCATGTTCGTCAACACAAGGAGCAGACTGGAGTCAGACTCAATTGAAAGCCCATCTTAGTCTATAATCTTAAATGCTCATCTTGAGGCTTAATAAAGTCTCACTATGTCTCACAAGGCTTAAAATGTGATGACAGATTACTTCACTTCACCTTCCACCTTCTCAGTGATCAAATGATAAGAAAAGTCCAACATATTTTATCAGCACAGAATGGCCTGCAGAGGGAGAGAGAGAGATACTTCCAATTTGTAACACCACATCACATGTGTGGGATAAACTTCAAACTCCAATACCGTAAGCATACTTTATATCATTCTGAGGAATTAGAGAATAAATAAAAATGACAAGAGACTGGAGCTAAAATAGGGGAACATACAAAGTCTGTGATGGATTCATCTACTGCCAGACTTCATCTATGATTTTTTTAACGCTTATCCATAAATACATGTCAAAACATATGGAGGATAATTTAGTTTCTTGGCGTTTCCACATGATTTGTAAGTGTTAACAGTGTGTACCAAAAAAAAGTGGCTCTGTTGGTTTCTGCTGATTGATTATCAAGATAAAGAGGCCGCCAGCATGAACTGACTTCATTCTCCGTGTTGAGCACTTTTTGTGTTTTTATGTGTTTACATTTATGTATTTACATCAACTTGAGGGAGGATAATCTATTTACCTTACATGAATTATCAGTCTGATTTACGAAAGCCTCTTGGTTAATGAAAGTTGACAAACTACTGGCAAGAGACAAATGGTTTGATTTTAATTTTCCTGCACATTGCGGTCACGTCACATGTTATAATTTAAATCTATGTGTTGGGTCCCAGGCTCAATCAATGCATGTTCGGTGCCAGTCATGTGGAAAACCACAGTCTGGATGTATCTGGTTTATTAGTAAAAACTCATTGTAAATTAGAGTTTTTCTTTGTTTTATTGTTTGTTGTGTGTTTTAAAGAATAATTATCTGTAAGTAGTACAGATCCCGTAGTTGGACAAAGGTACATAGCACATGCTGTGGAAATATTTCTCACCCAGAGCTCAGACTACCCACTGAACTCTTAGTAACTATCTGCTAAAAGCTGCTAGGAATGTGGCCCTGACTCAGGCTGGCTAAGCTGGTACTGAGAAGGGAGACGGTGGGAGGTCAGGGGGTCTGTTGTTTACTTACCAGATCAACCTCAATCTGTCCAGTTATCTGGGTGTTTCTGTCAAACCTCTTTCTATCTCTTGCTCTATGTTCTTTCTAATCACTCTCCCACAATTTACTGTCTTTGAGGCTCAATAAATGTATCTTTTCTCTTTCATATTCCTAGAGGGTCCCTTATTTTGAAGAATTTGAAGATTATTTTTGATGCTGCTGAACTTAACTTTTTGACATAATTTATTTGCCATGAAGAAACATTAACACGTTTTGGATTCCCATCGTAACTGTCTGTGGGTCAGTGATGTTAATGGGTCAGTGATGTCTATTAATTTGTGGCTCAGAGTTGGGTTTGGCTAGAAATAATAAGGAACAGCATCTTCGGATAAAAGAGAGAATTTCGAGTTTTAAATGGGTGTGTTTCTCCCTCTTTCTGTGGTTTGAGACTGTTCTTCCTTAAGACATTTTGGTTTGGTTTATTTATGTGAATGTTCTGGGATTTCAGCTGCCAGTTACTTTACAAAGGCCGGTTGGACTCTCGAAACATTATCTTTGGTAATTTTCCAATTAGACGAGGTCTTCACAAGTCTTATCTTAGAGCATGTCTCAACTGAATACCACAGTCTTCCTAGAATTAATTAGGCTTCTGGCAGGACTATATTCAGCCTCCACAGGTAATCAACACTGTACAGGCTTAAGTTTTGGCAGATGATTGGGACAGATGTCCCCAGCAGTATTAAGAAGTAGGTGAATTGTCACAACCAATTATTTCTGCGCATTCCTGTAAGCAGTGTCCCTCTTAAAAGATTATTAACTTCTTGCTGTATGCAAACTCAATTCATATTATGTTATACCTGTAAAACCATGTTCATTACAAAATGGAGAAACACTAAAATATGTCCTTTCAATATTTTGATGAGTATAAACATGTACAAAATTGATGTTTCTGTTTTGTCTATACGGGAACTTTCTATTGTGTGGTGGATTTTGTCTACATTAGAGAGCTATATGAGGTGGGATGACCACTCAAATTAAAGTTAGGGGGTTTGCAATAATACCTCATTTGGTTTTAAATAATGTTTTTTAGCCAGGTGTGTCTGCCCCTGAACTAGTAGTCCACGACCTCTAACCTGAGGTGATTGAGCCTCCAGCCTCACAGTGGTCAAGCTCCAGCCTGAACAAGCATTACAGAAACTGCAGCAATGCTGGGCTGAGATAAGTCTGATGGTGGAGATAACCTGCCCCAGTCTTCATAAACCTTACTCTCTGAACTGGCCAGGGGTGCTGTAATGTTGAGGTGTATTTAGTGCTGTGTGTGACGTTCAAATCTTGGATACATCCTCCAGTTTTAAATGATTTAGTCAAACCTCTGATATTCACTGTCATAGGAAAGTCAAAAGGGAATCTGTGCAGGCCAAATAACAAGAATTACATTGCATCATCATCATCATCATCATCATAATTAATATTATGATAACTGTCGCTGTATTCAACCATTGAGACACTTTCAGTTTGATCTTATATCCTACATTCAGGTGCCGTGCCTCTTGTTATAGTCTCTGTGGATAATAGCCTACACTGGCTACATCTGCGAAAATCTGGAAACTGACAGATTACCAGGTACGAGCGTTGTGCTCTACATCACTTCTGTGGGTAATGACCACCTTTAAGAAATGAGACCTAACAAATTAACGTGATTTATGATGGAGACTTCTGCAGGCGCACCGCTCATAAGTCCCAGGACACCGTCCTATGGGAGTGAAGAGGCGGAGGAAGTGAAGAGCAGAGGGAGGGAGTGAGGGAGAAATTGAATGAGAGGGACAGAGCGAAACTGAGAGGAGCCACCACAACAAAACTTCTCTAACAATCAAGCAAGTGGAACTACAGACTGGCTTCTCTCCTTTTCTCCCCGAGTGGCTGCTGTGTTCCTGCAAATATAACTTCTGCAGCATAAAGTTTTGGTGGCGGAGGAAGAGGGGGTTCCCGCTTGTAAAGATGGACCATTTAATAAGGACCCTGTCACGCAGGAGAACACCGCTACTTCTTTTTATCCCACTTCTCATAACGACGACACAAACTGGTAAAGTATTTAGTTGAACACCTGTAGTTAAATAATAAAGAAGTGCTATAGATGCTAGAATAAATGAAAATGACGACAGAAGTGACCGTGCTTTCTGTAAATGATGCACTGTCCCCTTAATCTAAGTTTCCATGACTTTTTTTCAGGCACCTTCATTCAGAACTTGCCCCCCCCCCAACACGATGTTGTTAGCACAAAAGCATAATCTTTACTTTAAGGATCACTTTGGATCGTGGTGTGTAAGGCTGATATGTGCTTTGAATCTGTGTGAATGTTTTGGTGATGCTACCACTTGCTTTAGGCTGGGATTAAAACTGTGAGCTGGCTCAAATGAGTTTTAGAAGTTGTCGGAAGGTGTGCAAAGGATTTGTAATTATGTAGGCTATAAGCCATTTTTGTATATGCATATATATTAATTATTCGCGTCATTGCACAAGGAGCACATTTTGATTGATTCGGTATTTCCTGCTCCAGCCTGCATTTTAACTGAACACATTTCCAAGGTCTGAATTTGAATGTGTCCTTCCTGCATCAGGTGTGCTGGAAGACTTGCAGCAACCTCAGGAGATGTATGATGTCATGTTTGAGTTTGCTTGTGACCATCGTCGGTTTACTGTGAAAAGGATTATCGTTGGCTTGAGAAAGAGGTGAATGGCTGAACACTGACCGAACTGAGTAGATTAAAATTCCTGTCATGGATCTGTTTAATGTGCCCTCTGCACACATAGGTCTTAAGTGAAGGCGCTTAGCACTAACACTCTTACTGCCTTAGTTATGATTATTCTGGCACACATCAATATTTTACACGTTTTATTGCAGGCTACTACCTCAGGTCATATTTTACACAATTGTAACTTACTGTAAGTGACCCAGTCACACTATGTGTTGTAGGAGTGGATTGACTGGACTCATTTTTCAGTTATCCACCTGCAAGAAGAGGGCCTGCTCTCTGTCAAACAGCTGTGTGTCTCTCTCTGTCTGTCTCAGTGTCCACATTTGCTGCACTTTCAGGCTTGTGCAGCAAGTGCTGCAACCATTTTAAGATTTCCTTGTTCCCAAGATAGCCAGTAACAACCAGCTTGTGCATACATATTGTATGTCATTTGGCCCACCACTATCTGTCACCCACACAGACATTCATGTGTCCTGAGTATCCTCAACTGGCAGCAGACTGTTTCCTTACAGGTGCTTTGGTTTAGAGACTCCCTGATGGAGTGACATGCCTCAACAGCAGGAGTTAACCCTGTGGTCACCAGAAGTGCTTAAAGATGTCTCATTTTCACTTGTGGCTCTCCACATGCACCCACTTTATGGCTGGCAGGATTTGTTGGAATTCATCGGCTGAAATAAAGCGATGGCAGGAGGAAGTGAGCCAGATGACATACTCTCATTCAAGTAACTCAGCGGCGGTGGTGTCCACTGCTCTCTAGTAAAAGCCTGCGAAGTGAGAGGCTGAGATGATTTAAAAGTGCATGGGACATATGGTGGGGCTGATATGGCAGTCTTAGATATGTGCATGTGGTTGATAATGTGTTTGTGTCTCTGAGTCTGAGTGTTTGTGTGCATGTGTGTGTGTATTACAGTGCAAGAATGTTTTCCCATATGCTTTCTGTGTGTGTTCAACAGAGATGAGAGAGTACTTTGTAGTCATGTTTGCTGACAGGAAGTGAGACATTCTTGCACACGTCCACAGTAAGTATCAGTTAGAATCCTCTGTTCTTTTACCTCAACACATTTTTGTTCAGTTTTCTTTTCCTTCTTTTCTTTTTTTTCTGTTCTTTTCAAAGTCTGGGAATAGGGAGTGTTTGTTTTTATTTTATATGCCTTATCTCTTCATTTACATCATCTTTTTCCTCTTGCTTATGCCCTGCCTCATCCTTGACTGGTTCTATGACAGAGAAGAAATCGTGCATACAGCCTCCTCACTGTGTGCCGTTTGATCCAGCCTCCTTGCCAATCCTGCACCAGACTCCCAAAGGAGGACTGCAAGCCTTGTTCGCCTTTGATCTAGCAACAAATTAGTGGCAAATGAAAACAAATGAAAAAAGCAGCTGAATTTAGCAGGATAGAGAATAGGCAAAGAGGAATTTTACGCCTGTTACAGCCCTAGCGTTTTCTTGTGTTATGTGAGTTTGTGTTTCTCTAATGGAAACATTAACATCAGAAGTGTCAGAGAGATTCTCATGTCTGTCCCTAGTTGCTGATGCTGCAAGTGTCATATCAAACTGCTTCTCAGACTTTTTGATGAGACAAACTGTTGGAATTCCCCCAAGTCTGTAATATGTGGAAATGATGCTTAAACACTTCATGGTGCCGGGCTGCAATCTATAGTATTCAACACAAATCTGGCTTCCAGAAACTTAGTAATTCCCTTCCCCTCAGGCTTCTATGGCTCTGTGTTTCTGATCACTGGATGCTTCAAGAAGCTTTCTGTGGGACTAGTTGGAGATGCTTCATGTAGAATTGCAATGAGCAAACATCAGAGGAGCTGACTTCTTTGCAGTGTCCCCTTGCATGTCATCTGCCTCTTCATCCCAGTTTATGAGTCTCAGAAAAGTTTTATCAGTCATCCGTCACATGCTCATGCACATTTTAGTAGAGGTCACAGTAGTAAGCTTTCCTACCAAAGCCATCTGTAGAAAACAATGTTACCCTCAATGATATCTTGACCTGGCTCATATTTCAACTTATCTAAACCTTCCAAGTGTCAGCATAGACACTAAGCTGCTAACATAGAGGTGTCCCTCAGAAGCACAAAGGAACAGAACTTCTAAAGGAGCATGTGTATATACCTGTATTACACATTGTATGTGTGTATGTGTGTGTGTGTAACATATAGTGCTAATCTTTCATTTTGCCATCTCTGGTGTTACACTCCACAATAGCTGCCTCAATGTTATGATGTATGAGAGACTAAATGACAGCTTGGGGTTGAAACTTGAATGGACTTGGTCATGTGTACGCTTGCATATTTGTGTAATCCTCTGTGCCTGAGGTGTGTATGCTGTATTAAATTGTGCGTGTGCTCTTGTGTTTGTATTTGTTGTGCTGGTGTGTAATGTTACATATTTATGAGGACCTGATAGCCTCATAAATATTTTCCAGATTTTCCACCATCAGGGCATTTTAAACCCTCCCCGCACCTCTTAAAGGGAGTTTAGTGATTAGAAATTGGGTCAGGCTGGGTTAAGGGCCAATGTTAGGCATGCAGTGGAGATTATGTTTATGGAGTATATTTACTGTAGTCAAAGAACGTCCTCACAAGTATAGATACAAATGTGTGTTTCCGTATGTGTTTGTGTGGAGTGCCTGCCCAGTTAGGGACCTTGAGGGGCAGGTGTTTTCTCTATGGGCCAACAGCTTTTGGCCTGCTGGCCCATCATACTTTGAACAAACATGAGCAGAACAAACTGTGAGAGATTGAAGAATGTGGTGCTGATGTGAATTGGAAGGAAATATGTAACCAGATTCCACCAGAATCTTGCAGCTTCGACACCAAAAGTATAACCCACATTGAGCATCAGCATAAACAAAAGGACACAGGCGCTGACCCATTTTCAGCAGAGTGCTCTGAGCAAGCTAAATTGTTTTATAATTGTTTTCATATTTAAGAGTTTTGGTCATTCACCTATAATTTTAAATTGGTATTATTTTTAATATTTGTGTATTCCCCTCATGCAGTACAAAATGAGCAAGGAGATATGTTAGAGGAAAAAAGTGGAATGCATATGTGACTCAAATGTAATCATCAGTGCCAGATTTCTGTAGAGGCAAAAACTGGAGCTAAGTCCACTAATTATGATGAGGAAATGCTAGGATTATAAGTCTAGGTGAGATAAACACAGTGCCTGCATTTGGGCAATTGACAGGCATGTTTGATACATTGTATATAATACATTGTACACTGAGGCATGTTAAGTTCAGACATTCACGTTCACGTCCAGTTTATCATTGTAGTTAGGGGAGGGTCGGTCAGTGGATTCCCCACAGTCCATATACTGTATTATGAGAATGCACATGCACAAGAAATGGTTACTATAATTGTTGACATTTTTGAAAAAGAAGATTAGTTATCGGACACAGTATTGCTTATCCTGTGCTTTTTTCCTCAAATTTGACCATGTTTCACCTAATGTAGAAGGCTTTGTCACCATTTCTAGCACTCGTCTACACAACCACTGACTTGGCTTGTTCCTAAAGTCTTAGTGATAACTGAAAGCAGACCCAACCACAAAGCACATTCAGGCGATAAATATCTCTGCCTCTCAGTTTGCATACTTCCAGCCCAACAAATGCCTCTGTCTCCATGTTACAATAAATTTACCTTTGTCATAGATATTTCTTAACATGCTCTTCCCTTAATAACCCCTGTTACAAAGTGTTTCTGACAGATTTAATAATACAGTGATTCAGAGAGAAATTTTGACAAGGGTGAAGGGCCAAGTGCTGTTTTTTCCTTCTGTGGGCGTTATGATTGAGCTACATATAAACAGTGTGTGCAGGTTGTTTGGTCATGCTAGTGCGATTGTGTGTACAGGCAGTGCATCAAATTTATTGGCTGTTCATGTGTTTAAATTTCTGTCTGTTCAGAGTGTGTATTAGCTCTCCTCGTCTCATAGTGTTCTTGTCCACAAACAGCAGTGACCCAGACAAAAGGTCAGACCCAATGCTAATTAGATTAAGACTATTCTTCATGGGGCCTAGGAGAAACTGTGTCTGGATTTATTCAACCACTTCCACTGGATCTGTCACCAATTTTTCATTATTAATCACTATGTGTTTTACAGCCTGTCACATTTTTTTGAAGAAACGCTCTCACAACAGTAGTTTTTATGGAATGTATGTTTCAAGAAAAATTTAAAAAGGAAGAAGAGATCCATTTAAAAGAACAAGATCCTGTCTGTATATTCTGTATGTATCTGCTTGATGTACACATGTTCAGTACATGGTCATGTATTGTCTTATTACCTCCACCAAAGAGGTTATGTTTTCAGTGCACTACTGGCCCGATTTTCATGAAATTGGGTGGAAGAGTGAAGCATGGGCCAAGAAAGAACCCATTAAATATTGGATCCGAATCACGGAGCTGATACACAAATTATTTTTCACTTTTGTTAACTTGCCGAGTGTCCTTTTACTTTATTATAAGATGTATGCACATCTCCAGACAGTAATTCAAAGTTCAAATGTCAGTGCTTTTCCTTCACTCATCTCAGGGTGTGGTCCAAGATACTATGGGAAATTCCCATTGCCCAGATTCATTTTGGCTTTATTTCTTGTTAAAATCCCCCAGTTCCCAGGCGTAATAGTTTTTGACAGTCCAGTATTGTGTGTGTGCGAGTGGTATTTTCAGGCAGAGCTGGGAGTGTAGGTGGTGTGAGTCATAAAGAATGTGTTCAGAGACATTTTCTTTCGAAACACAGAGAACACATTATGTCCATGTATGACTGAAGTGGCACTGAGTTGTGTGACTGTAGGGCATGGAGAAACTGTGTCAAGTGTCACAGAGCCAGAGAAGATTCACAGATGTGCACTGTTTGGTGGCATTTCCAGGGGATTGAGCATGATCTGTGAGGTGGAGTGCTCAGCTCTTTTCTGTCAGGAAGACTGTGGTCAGCACTGTTGCTGGGCCGACATGGTTGTCTCAGAAATAAAAGCACAAGAATAGAAAAATAAGTTGATGTATTTATGTGCATTATTGTGTACTGACACAGTAATTATATGCTATATAGTATGTGTGTTAGTCACTACTGTTTTCCCAGAATTGCCAGATGTCTGTGAAATTGCTGGATGTTTCGGCTCCCTCCCATGTGCTCTGACCTTTTGGTGTGATTGGAAAACTCTCTGAGTCATCAGTCCTTAGAGATTCTATGATGCTATTTGAAACATGTTGAGCCATATCTTTAAGTGGTGGGGCCAGCATGATGCACTGGCCAGCAGAGTATCAGAATCAGAATCAAAATCAGAAATACTTTATTGATCCCCGAGGGGAAACTCTTTCGTTACAGCTGCTCACTATCACTTCAATGCACACAGGAATAGAATTACTAAGCAAATCAAAATATAATACGCTATAATACAGGTAAGATAAATTATGTACAAAGTGGATATCAGTATAAAAGCTAAAATAAGTGTAAATTACCAAAGTGGATTTAGAGGTTGGCGCTCTGTGGTGCATTTTGGGGGGATGAGTCTTTCGCTGAAGGTACTTCTTTGCTTGACCAGCACATCATGGAGTGGGTAGGAGACACTGTCCAGGATGGCATGCAGTTTGGCCAGCATTCTCCTCTCTGACAACGCTGACAGAGAGTCCAGCTCCCCCCCACAATGTCACTGGCCTTACAGATTGTCGGTTTGTTGAGCCTGTTAGCGCCCGCTACCCTCAACCTGCTGCCCCAGCATGCAACAGCATACAGGATAGCACTGGCCATCACAGACTCATAAAATATCCTCAGCATTGTCCGGCAGATGTTGAAGGACCTCAGCCTCCTCAGAAAATAGAGGCGGCTCTGGCCCTTCCTGTAATGCGCTTGAGTGTTCTCAGCCCAGTCCAGTTTATTGTCCATGTGTAGTCCCAAGTACTTGTAATCCTCTAGAGTATCCACACTGACCACCTGGATGGAAACTGGGGTCACTGGTGCCTTGGCCCTTCATAGGTCTACAACTAGCTCCTTAGACTTTGTCGCATTGCACTTCAGATGGTTCCACTCACACCATGAAACAAACCCACCACAGCCCTGTACTCAGTCTCATCACCACCGCTGATACTTCCCACCACAGCAGAGTCATCAGAGAACCCCGGGTCAAACGCCATCGGGGCCTGCAGCCTTATTTGACTGGAGTTTCATCAGCTGTCCTCTCACCTGGTCAGCTGTCAGGCACACAGCAGAGGTTACAGACGGGGGAGGGTGGGAGTCGTCAGTAACCACCCAGTCACAAGTTCTGTCTATCAGTAGCCATACCAGAGTGCTCATTCACTCTTCCTAAGTTTCTCTAGAAGTAACATAATTTGACAGGTGAGGTAAGGACACGATTTCTACAAAGCCTAATGAGATGCAAGCAAAGCCTGCTCAGACAGTCAGTGCTGCAGGATAGGTAAAGAAGCTGCAAGAATTGGCACAACTTAAGGTGACACAAATGGATCCAAAGCAGGAAGTAGATAACTTTCTTTTATTGATTGCTGCATGGATCCAGACTTCATATGGCCATCTGCCAATAGCCTGGGGTTTTCCTCTTGACGCCAGAGTCAGGGGTGGTGGTACTGAAATGGTGAAACAGGGGATACTAAACAGAAACTTCTTTATATTTTATGTGGGTCATTCTTGTATTCACTTAGCTTTTGATATTGTTGCAGCAGCTATCAATAAAGGTTTTTCCCACGTCCTCTGAATCAGCTTAGCAAACTTATCCCTTAACAGTTTATTCTGGGTGTGGGGTGCCTACTATTTCCTGCACGTTTAACTGACAGGTCATTGTGAATGCAGTTTCTTTTTTTGGAGGAATTTCTTGTCTCAGATTTCTCCATTTGGCATTGTTGCACATTTTGACTGTTCTCTGTTGTCTTGAGAGTGTCAGAGGTCAACAGTCTCCTGTCAACCCATAGCTGAAACATGTTTAGAATTGGGCACCAGTAATCTTTAAAACGCATAGTGGTTGAGGCAGAAACAACTTAGTGTGGTGCATGGGGTACATTGACATATCATCTTTGGATTACTTGAAATTAAACAATTCTGCTGAAAAGTTAATTGTGTTAGTTTGTTTTGAGGCCATTTTGATAGGTGCTGTTCCGGAAGGGCTGACAGAAACCCAAGAATCCTGTATAATTAGACCCATGTTGCTTCAATTTAGAACATTATTCAGACTGTTCCAAACATCACTGCCTTATGACCTCTCTTCCTCCCTGTGCATGAGAGAGACAGAGAAAGAACCAGATAGATAGATAGAGAGAGAGAGAGAGAGAGAGAGAGAGAGAGAGAGAGAGAGAGAGAGAGAGTTTACTGGATTCTGACCTTTGACTAAAACACAAACTTTCAACTTTGCTATCCAAAAGGAAATTGATTTGCAGTCAGGAATCAAACAAGGCCACAACAGAGCTACAAAGAGCTCAACTGGGGATCAGACACTCCTACCAATTCAATTAAATACAAACATTAAGGATTAGGACCCAGACGTGATGTAAAGTGTAAAGTAAACTGCTGTGAAGAGTAAAGTGCTTTGACAGAAATGCAGATGCTTACGTATTTAATGAAGATTGAGCCTTTAGCTACAAGAATAAAAGAGACTCTGGCTTGCCATGTCTTGATTTTTTGCTTCTGAAGTGGCAGCCTGATCGGAGCATTCAAGGATGTGGCTAACCTTTTTGATGACTTTCTTAAGGTAAATGTCATAAGGGTGAGTTTTGTGCAACCCATTCACTTTACTGGCCAACTTAACCAGAATTGTCAATCTATTTTATTTTATCAGCCGACCATATCAGGCCAAAAGACAAAAAGTCTTGATTCAATAAAACAGTCATTAAAACATTGCACACTGAAATAAATCTTTCTTCAAAAAATTAACACTACGAGATCTTCTTGCATGTACAAGATACTTACAAACTATGTTATGATAGTGCCCAAAAAGGAGCAATTGAAAACAGTGTCACTGTCCTTATTCTTGATCTAAGTGGGTGACTAGGCTGTGACCTTTTAAAATGAATAGATACCTAATTCCTTGACATTTAGTTCTTGGTTCACTGTCATGATGGCTATTGCAAAATGATCCTAAATGACTGTGTGTGGGTGAGCATTTATTGGTGCCACTTGTACATATAACAGCCTGCGGTTTCTGTTGTTAGAAGCCAGCAACTTCTGTAATTATTTAATTTACATGGTTTGTTTATGACAAATTCAAAATTTAAACCCTGAGGTCTTTAATACCTTTAGATCTGTACCTAATGTTTTTCTTTGCTGGAGTCTGGCTGTAATTCACAGTTTAACCTATTTACAGCCCTGTTGCCTTTCTAGGAGACTGAGAGGGCAAGCTCTCAAAGTGGCATGAATGGAATGAACAGCCTCTGCTATTCAAATATAAATAATGCCATAAAATGTAAGGCGTGATTTTCTGCAAGCAATGTCTGGGCAACGGTAAACTCTCTCCACATGTTTAATTAACAAGGAGAATAAAAGGCGAGCTCTGTATGAGCGGCAAGAGCTACAGGAGGCAATTTGGGTTTAGGATCCTCATTTCAGATGCCTGGAATGCTAAGTGCTGAGTTGCCCTGAACAGGCTCTCTCTAGCAGCTGGTGGGAGACTGGCTGTGCACAAAACTCTGATCTGATGCTCACGGCAGCACTTTATCATCAGAACATCTAATAACATGACCAACAGACTGCAAATAAAGCACAGGCACATTATAATGAGAGAGAGCCAACACTGGGAGAACCCCATATCTACAGGGGCAACAGTTGCCGTGCTCATTGCAAATAAGCATAATTTGATACTGTATATATTTGCACAACAAAAACAATCTACATCTTAACAACAGATGAGATCAGTTTTCCTGTTTGTAATAAAAATCAACCTCTTTCAAGAGTTTAATGAGAATACTATCAATTATCTTGATAGATAATGAGATGAGATCTTATTTATGCCAGTGAAGTGTTCAAAATGTGATAAATGCAATGCGGACATATTGTTGCTTGCTTGTGCAGGGTGTGCAGGTGTCAGCTGTCAGGTGTGCTGCAGTAGGATTATGGGTTAGGCTTTGTACCACCCCTATCCTATAATAACACCCACAGAAGCCTGGCCACCTGCCGCCACATCTCAGAGGAGCTTGTCTCTTCCGACTCCTAGGAAGCAGGAAGCCTCCACACTTTAAGACCAGCTTCCAGCCACACTAAACCCTGCTCTTCAGCTCAGTAACAACCAGCACTTAACTGAGCCAGACAACAAAGTACTGTCACACTGGCAGAGTTAAAGTGTTATACTGACATGACTAAAAGCATGCTGCCGCCATCTGCCACAAGCTCCACCCTATCAGAAGTAGTTTTTATAATTTATGTATAGTTTTTATACAATGCTACAAATAGGAATAAGGAGAAAGCAGGACATCCGCTTATTTAAAAGCATGTAAAATGTAAATATGTTGTTTAAAGTGATAGAATCAGCTACTGTCTGTGAGCATGAAATTAAAAAACACCATATTTCTTCTATCTGCTCCATAACTATGTGCAGATGGTTCAATTTTTTCTTTCTTTCCATTTCTAGCTGATCCCATTGATGTTCTGCGAGTGCTGGAGCTGTCAGAGAACATGGAGGGGGTGTCCTTGGGGGCTGGTCTCTGCACCACCAGGAGGGGCATGGAGGAGACGGACCTGGCCTACAAGATAGACAAAAAGATCCAGCTCAGTGCTCCTACCAAACAGCTCTTCCCTGGTAGTGGACTTTTTTCCTTTTCCTTTTACTAGACCATATACAGCATAGCCTCCAGTCCCATGCAGCAATGAATTACTTACGAATTTCCAAAAATGGCAAAAAGCACTCAAATGTGTCACTTTTGTGAAGGATTCTTCTCTCATTAAAACCTTAAGAAGTCTGACTTTGAACTCCCTTTACTCCTCCTCGTGGGTGCTCACTGCTTTCATGGGCAATATTTTTCATCATTATTATCTTTACTCAGGTCTCACTGGCAGCGGGTGGTGCCTGCGTGTTATAAAAATGTCTGCTTCCTGCTGTGCTCTCTCTTGTATGACTTAACAGCATCTCTCCTCTCCACTCCTCTCCTCTGCTCCTCCAGATTCCAAATTTCCAGAGAATTTCTCCCTGATGGCTACCGTGCGTGCTAAAAAGGGTTCCCAGTTCTTCCTGCTTTCAGTGTATGACAACCAGGGGGTGCAGCAGCTGGGGCTCGAAGTGGGCCGTTCGCCAGTCTTCCTGTATGAGGACCAGCATGGGCAGCCCACACCAGAAATGTATCCCATCTTCAAGAAGATCAATCTGGCTGATGGAAAGTGGGTAGTTTGAGGGCCTATAACTTCTCCATTAGAGCAGATATTAATGAAATATATGCCCTCCTGTTGATTGTATCTGATGTGTGTGTTCAATAGATCAGATTCACCATCACTGTGTAATTAATATTAACTGTGGATGTATAACTTTCCCAAGCCTTGAAATCTGACGCGGGCCTCACATTTCTGCATTTCTGATTCATACAGCTCACTCTGTGTGCTTGACCTTGAGAGGCCTTAAGGGGAAAGATGTTTGTGGAGCACTTGCTGCAATGATTTGACTTGATCAAAGGAGTTAAGGAAATCAATACTTCACAGTCTCAGGC
Source organism: Siniperca chuatsi (assembly GCF_020085105.1). Classification (NCBI taxonomy): domain Eukaryota; kingdom Metazoa; phylum Chordata; class Actinopteri; order Centrarchiformes; family Sinipercidae; genus Siniperca; species Siniperca chuatsi. The sequence goes on along the minus strand of NC_058062.1, from coordinate 9,738,704 downwards.
TCAAAGGCATTTCTGTTTTGCATTGCTGGTTCTGCTGTGCAACAGACTTATCTTCAGATACAAAATACTTCCACTACTACATTTTCGCAATACTTCACTCCAAGGCTCAACCGTCTGTTAATTCTCACTCTTTCTTTGTTCTCTCAGATGGCACAGGATAGCCTACAGTGTGCAGGACAAGTCTGTGACCCTCTACTTGGACTGTCGGAGGGTAGCGACCCTGGATCTGTTGCGAGGGGACAACGCTATAGTCAGCATAGACGGTATCACTGTGTTTGGGACACGGCTGCTGGACGAAGATGTATTTGAGGTAGGACATTATCAAAGAGTGGGAATGTATAAAAGCATATAATCAAGTGTTTTACTTTAAATGTTCCTATTTCAAAAATACAATATCATGTTTTTCACTGTATTTAACCAAAGTTTCAACAGGTCTGGTTGGGCAGTTGCTAAGAAGAATAACATATTTGAATACATCATGTACTGTGGTCTTTTATTGTGCATTTCTGTATTGAGGTAGACAAAGGAAGTAAATGAGAGTCAGTATCATGTGAATTTTGTGTTATTAAGTATGTGAAACCATGAGAGATTGTTTCACTGGGGTAATGTGTGTAATGCATAGTAGCTGAATCATTTGACAAGACACTGTAGAGGGATGTCCTGATGACCTTTGTATGACTATTTTTCTTTCTTACTTTATCTGTTAGCCTCTTTCTCACACTTCTTCACATTCAACCAAATTCAGTGTGTTTTATCCATACTGCTGCTGACTTGAACATTTCTATAGCTTGCTGAGTAAAGTGATAAGGATTTGGATAGTTTGTTGATCAGACTAGATAACCTCTGCATGCTACACCAATGGACAAGCATTGCTCTTATCCACTTTGTTTTAAATTCTTGGCGAGATCTAAAACATACCAAAAATGTTAGGCCTACTTTTGGAGAAATGTGCAACAAATGGGTTTGAATAGTTTCCTCCATAACTTGAATGCATTACCATGTACATCATATTGTATATGATAGATACAGTTGTGTCGGTGAAATGGTGGGATAAGTAGGATATGAATTATATATGATGCTGTGGACCCCCCCCCCCCCCGCCCTCCTTTAAAGCTACTTCAGAAAAGATTTGAAGGGAAAATCACAGTTCAAGAGGCTATGGGGTGACAGGGGTCTCTTGTCAATCAAGAGCTGCAGGAACAAAGCAGTGCAGAGGAAAAGACGTGTTGGGGAGGGAGTGGGGAGGAGGGGATGTGCTGTTCAGACACGCCCAGCCTCATCATTTCCTTTGCAAAGCCAAGAAATTACACATTCTCTTCACTGTGAGATATATACATATATATATATATATATATATATAAATGTGTGTGTGTGTGTGTGTGTGTGTGTTGGCTATAGATGTGTTGAAGTGAGTCTGAATGGCCAGCATTTGGACGCGTGAGGTTTGGTCATGTCTTGTCATGGTCAGGACTCATCTTCTTGCAGGAAAAATACCTGCTTCTTATGGCTACACATGTTGGGCTTTTTTAAATCACTGAGTAGCAGGAGATGTGTATCACAGATAAAGTTACTGCTAAAGTCATTCCAAATTGCATCTACCTGAAAAATTAGATCATTTGATCCCTTTTGAAGTTGAAGTACACTTATATTATAAGCATTACAATATGTGTATCAATATGTTGGGGGAAAATGGAGGAGAAAGAAGATTCAAACTAAGCTCTGGGAGGGGTTCCAGTTCCTCTTTTTCTCTGCAGTAACCTTTATTGTCATAAGTCATTCTCTGTGCTTCCCATGACAATATGCAACCCCTGCTCCATTGTCATTCCCGATGAGGCTGCACTCTAAATCTCTTGCCCACAGCATGAAATAGAGATCAGCTCAAGCCCCTTCCCCTGCCATGTCCTCAGGGCTCTGTATCTGCACAGCAATAGAGCAAGAAAGAAAAGGAAAGATACAGTGGTATAAGGTACAGTCAAGTTCAGAGAAATGACCAAATGCCCAACCCTCTTTCCCCTCAGTGTCCCAAGAATACCCCATAGTCTGCAAAAGGAAACATACTGTTAAACTTTAAGAAAGTATAGAGGGAGAGTTGTTATCACTCCCTATTGGCCTAATAGACAGAAACCGCAGCCTTCTTTACTTTCACCAGGAGAAAACCAGATGTCCTTAGTCCTAACAAGCGAATACCTACTGCCTTTGGGTTTTGCATTTGTAGTCAATAACTACCTTCCTAACTTTGTCCACACATTAACTTTATGTTCCCTTTGCCCTAACCTGACCTCAGTTACCCCTCCCATGCAGTAAGTTACTCTGCTCTCTTCCTACTCTTCCCTCTCAGACATTGACAGGCATTCCAGTTTTTAAATTAGTTTATATCCCACTTCAGTTAAGAAATGTGTCTCCTTGTGGGCTCTATACATTTCCCTTTTCATAAGCAATGGAGACTGTTTAATTTTTGGCCTTACTCCAAAAACACTCCCATGCCCTTATTTGTCATCCTATGATAAATTTCTATCTGTTGATCAGATCCATCCTTTAGTCCAATCCATGCACTTATTGTGGTCATTGTGATCATTTGTATGGAAGTTTGCATTTTATTTCATCTAGAATTGAGTCCTAATATCTTGTTTTCTGTGGAGCAAGTGAAAAATCCTCAAACGAGTCTTCTGTTTTTGATTTTTCATTGATACATGTGATGGCAAAACATGAGTTTCAGTGTATGCGTACAGTATGTATTCACAGCCATAAGTATGTCTGGCTGTGCATATTTAAGCATCAGTGTTGTACATCATGGGTGAGGTTGGTACCAGGGGAGGAGAGATTAAGCAGGCTGACCTCTGGGCCTCTGTTCCCAGGCCCTGGTTCTGGGGGAGGAGGTCGGTGTTCCGGCCCAGTTCTCCCAGCGTGGGAGCATGGGGACCGTGGTCAACCACTAATGTCTCTATTGCTTCCAGATTGTCTACATATGACTGCAGAAGTTTGGTGTTCAAACTCAACTCTGCTTACATCTGCAGTAAAACAAACATCAAACTGTCCACAAGTCTGGATGTGCTCCTTCTTGGCCGCTATGTGCCCTGTGTTTGTGCCTCCAACACGCTGACTGCTAAGATAAGATCCAACACAGCGTTTATTTGTTAGGAAATTCAGATCCTTTCTGTCTCGATTAGTACTGGAAATAAGAAATGTTTTTGGCTCAACAGGCATGTTGAAACCATGACTTGTCAAGCATATCATTAAAGGGCAGCTTTATTTGAAGGCTTAGCAACCCCATCGTTTTACCACACATATCGGAGAAGCACATTAAATAGGTCAGGGTCTGTTTAAGTCATATTTTGCCATGATAATGACTTACATCTGATAGTGGTCAGATGTTTTTGGTTAGTTGTGAGCATCTGTTGCACTTTAAGCAAATGAGGAGCATCAAAATGCTGTTTCATTACAGTGAGCTTGTTTGTAATAAACAGTTGCTCCTTCACCCACACAGAAGTTGTGACTCACACAAGAACTTAAGTTATTTTTTAGAGATTGAGATCTGATTAAGGCACTGCAGCACCTCATATACGGTCTAGTTAGTTGGGATTTGGTGAAGCAGTATGACTCTTGGCTAGCTGGCACCACACACCTTATTGCAGACAGCAGGGGAAAGCAAAGAGGTCACTCTCTGAAACACTAATGAACCTTTGCCAACAGAGCCATGTATGACCTCATGCAGGATGTTTGTGAGCCATCAGAAATATGTGGATTCAGCTGAGGTGTTTTCCTTTTCAGCACATTCTCACATGTCCTCTTCAGATGTCCTTGCCCCGTCCTAAATGGAGAATGGCAGAGCACACCATGATTTTGGGCAACACTTTACTCACTCTGTGTTTCTAGAGGCAAGAGCCCCTGCTGGGCAAGAAAAACAGGAAAACTTCTCTGTGAAAGTGTTGCCTTTGATCTTAAATTGAGATTGGATTAACTCCTTGTTGCCTTTCACCCTCAGTCTTTCTCTCTGCCTCTCACCTTAGAGTGCAATAATTTCCTTTGCTTGACACTGGCTTTTGGCCAAAACAGGAAGAAAAAAGTGGATAGTGGATAGTGGATAACAACTCCTTTCATGTTTGATGTATTAAAGCATAAATGACTATTGATATTGAGTCAAAGGACTCAAAGAAGGCAGTAGTTTTAAAAGAAGGAGGGGGAGAGGGAATGTGCATTCTGATGCTAGAGACTTTGTTGACCAAAAAAGTTAAAAATTCTTCATATTTCTGAGGGGAGGAGTCCATAATGACAGTTGGAGGAAAGTCTGTGGCACGGTTAATTACACTGAACAAAAGTTCAAGTTGAGAGTTGTGTTTTCTTCAATAAGGTTTGAAAAATACCGTGCTCTGGTATTTTTAACTGCTGTATTAAAATTACTCATAGAAAGTCATAAAATGTCAAGGTGCACTGTCTAGAGGCTTTCCACTTCCACTCTGCCCTGTGATAGTCCCTCTTTAGGGCACGTATGCTGTCAGTTATCCATGGTAGGGAGACTTTAGAGTGTTTTTTCTGCTTAAATGGTGCAGTTTGGCCCAGGATCTGGGCACAGGTGTTATTAAAATTATTTAGGACTGTGTCAACATCTTGACTTGAGCAAATGTCAACTGAGGAAAACAGGAGAGCATCTGTGAAATTGGCTGCAGAGGAAGTATTAAAAATGTGAGAGCATACAGGGTTTGGCTTATTATTGGACAGATTATTTTGCAACACAGATGTGAAAATAATGCATTTGTGGTCAGAGATACTAACATCGTTGCATAGTATATTGTCAATTGAAACGCCATGTGAAAGGACAAGATCAAGTGTGTGGCCCTTGATGTGAGTGGGCCCTGTGACAATTCTACTTAAATTAAAAGCAATGTTTAAAAACTCTATGGCTAAAGGATTATCAAGACAACAAATTTGTATATTAAAATCTCCCATAATCAGAACTCAGAAACTATCATAGTTTGGCATTACAATAGAAAGGAGTTCAATTCAATTACCTTCAATTTTATTTAAATAGTGCCAATTCAAAACAGAAGTTATCTCATTGCGCTTTTCCTATAGAGCAGGTCTAGACCGTACTCTTTATAATATTATTTACAGAGACCCAACAAATTCCTCCATGAGCAAGCACTTGGCGACAGTGGCAAGGAAAAGAGGCAGAAACCTCGGACAGAACCAAACTCATGCGCCACTGCCGGTTGGGGGGGATCACAATGCAAATTCCACCTAGAATTTTAAAATATTAATGATGTAATTGTAATGATGTAATGGTAGTGGTAATATTAATAAAGTAATAATAATAGGAATGATAGTAATAGTAATAAGACTAATAATAACAACTGTAGTAGCAGTTGTCGAGCAGGAACACGGGAGCAGCAAGTGGCAAACAATCACAGATCCAGCTCCGTAGGTAGAAATACCTGCTGAAAGCGACAGAAGGAGAGAAGAGAGAGAGACGAGAAAGCAGAAAACTGTTTTGGGGGAGTTTTAAGGTTTCCTCTAATAGAGAAACACAATGACTCAAGTCACCCAAGCAGATGAGTGAGCAATCAAATTCAAAATCCAAAATTAAATTTGTTATTATAATCAACTGAAAGTCAACCCCCTCTACCAGTTAACCTGAGCCGGTTGACAAAGGAGACATTGGGGCGTAAGGATTCTATCAGGGGTGCAGAATCACCAACATTAAGACAGGTTTAAAAGATTTGTTGGAGAGGGATCATATAATTGAGCAGACCAAAGTTAACAGAGTGACCAAGAGTGGGGGTTGGATTTAAAGTAATTAAGTTACATGTGTTTCTATGACTTGTGTTGTCTACAATGTTTTGTAAAAACCATTTGAAACATGAGTATTAGAAACATGGCTATTAAAAGCACAGGGAGCATGAAACCTGCTATTACATAAAACAGGTATATAAGAAACAGGTGCTTTTAAGAGCTCCCTAGGTTGGGAGGAGTCATGATGAGATGCAGGACCATGGGTCTTGATAATAGATTCAAAGCTGGATAGGCCAAGCGCACTTGAACAGGTCAAGTTTACAGCAGAACCGAAACTGAAAGCACTCAGCCCTTGAGAACGTTAATTAGAAGGTATTAGAAGATATATGAACTGGTGGCAGGTAACGGAGAAGTGATATGTTTTGATTTATTTCACCTCTGGCCTCTAAAACCTAAAGAGATTACAATGGGACTATAAATACCACAACATCAAGCAGTTAATCTGACTTGGTTTATTACAAATGGCTGCCCAGCTGTCCCCGGAAAACGTCAGTTACATAGATGCGCACACTGTGCCACGGGGATGCCTGCATTTTGTTTATATTGAATTACTCTTTGACTTGTGTCTCAGAGAGAATTAGCACTGCAGCTCACAGTTCTTTTCACTATCAATTCATCTTTTGGATATTTAAAAAAAAAATCTTATTCAACCTATAAAATGTCAAAATGACAAATGCCCATCAAAATTAATTTAAGCCGATTTGACTAATAATATTTATTTTTAGTAACATATAACATTTGTAAACCATTGTGTTTGGTATTTTACTTGATAATTGACAAACTTGGGCTTTAATATGTCAATTGACAATTAATTGACTAGTTATTTCAGTAATACAAAGCATTATGTAATAATATAATGTGGATAGAAGACAAGAGGATGTTGAGTGTAAGGCCATTAAAGCCAACAGAGGCTCTGGGTTTAGTGCTACAGGGTCCAGCAGTGCTGTCTCGGTGCATGCTTGTGTATACACACTGGCTATGCCTCCAGGGCGGGATGGTAAGTGAAAGGTCCTGACAAGGTGGTGAGAAAGTGCTATTTGACCACTGTGTACACAATCAGGCCCCTCCTGGAGGTATGAGAACACAGCGAAGCAATAGTCAGTAGGAATTTTACCAGTAGTGACAGTTTGATGATGCTACTGTATTGCACTTTACATCCAGGTATGCAGCCAGTTTTGTTGTTCTCATAGTGCCTGTGGTATGATAGTGTATTGTTACAGGGTCAGATCCTTGGAATATCTCTACACCGTGCAGTAGCAGCTGCTGTGTGTTTATGTCAGTGCTCCAGTGAGATGATACTGCTTCTACTGTATGCCTGGTTTTATAACACGACACTTGTTGTCTATCCTTCTGTCTGCTTTCTGGTTTATTTCAGGGAGATATTCAGCAACTACTGATTCTGGAGGACCCCCAGGCCGCTGTCAACTACTGTGTAAACTACATACCAGACTGTGATTTTGGTTTACCCTACAACAGCCAAGCCCTGGACCTGCAGGAGGTCAGTACTGCCACCAACAGGAGGCAATGCCTACTGGAAAAACCTACGCAAATCTTCATACAGTTGATACGATGAAGTATAGCTTTAGCTGCAGAGACATGGCTTGCATTTTTATTTGAACACAAATTTGATTTGATTTTCACATTTTCTGTGTTTTATAAAACGTTTTAAACAATATGATGAGCTTCTACGTCTAGCACATTATCAGGTCCTTCTGGCTGCTAAAGTGGGCTTACCCTTGCTTCACAGTCAGCCAGTAAAAGGAGCACAAGCATGCCTAGCAATAGACCTATGTTTCACTAAGACTCTTTTGATTTACAAGCAGACAACAGCCCTAGCCAAGACGAGGTCTGAGTACAGTGCAAACGTACTGAGTGCTTGAAGAAGAGACTTGAGAAATTAAGACAGAATAGGCCATCAGTCAAATGAGAAGTGTCTTCTTTCAAATGCAGCCAGCAGTAGAGCATTCTTAAGGTCAGGTGTTCATTTGGCAAGGGATACACACATACATAGAGCCAGGAGCCGATAACTCAAACATGATATAATAGCTCTTCCCCTCCTCAAGACGTGCATAAAAATTCAATCAATCATGGATATGAATTACTGTATATTTCTTTGGTGGTGTGTGAAACATAGAGATAAGGAGGAAGGAGGCAGCCAGAGGAATAGAGGCAGAGAGATGTGAATGTGTGTGTGTGTCTGGGGTTCAAGGTATACACAGTTTTAACTGAACACTTAAATGTCTTATTTATGTGTATGTCTATTTTTTAGGTGTATGCCACGTGCACACACTCATGTGCGTGCACACGTGTGTCTGCATGCAAATTTGTGCACCCGGTCATTGATAATGCTCCAGAGATGGTTCATTAATGGTAATGCGAGGCCATTTCAATAGCCATCCAGCTGGCTTTTATAGAACTACAGCTGAGCAATGAGCTCTGAATCCAGAACATGTCAACATCTGTCACCCCACTGACCTACTTCCCATCATTCTCCCTTACACACTGACCTTGTTTACCAGTGGATCTAAATCACATCACTGATGTCTTTCATAGACTGGGCCTTCAGCAACTTTTTCAGGCAGAGGCCATTCAAATCACTGACATGCGATGGACATCACTGTGGAGGATGACACAACCCATATTTGCTCACTTGCCAAAGCACACTAAGAATTAGCACCTCTGTAGGATCATAAATAGGGTGACCCCTGACCACACTAGCAAATATACCTTCTGCTTTGACACGACTCTACATTTGTTTGTCCCTTCTCATTTAATTTTTGCTTTAGGTTTTTACAAGCTCAGTGGGAGTCAAGGTAGGTGTTTGACACTATAAGGGTGTGTCACAGGATCTGTATGCATTGCTTTGCTGTTGCAGGCTATTTCATTTATTGTATTTTTATTGACAACAGTTTTTGTTTTTTCTCTATCCTCTGCCTGTGCCCTCATCTTGCGTTCCTTTTTTCATAAAAGAACTCCCAACTTGGGTCTGATGTCTTGATGCAAAGTGACCAGCCAGATGAGCCAAAGGAGCACTCCAAAAAGGACAGGAAAGGCAAAAAGAACAAAAAGAAGAGGGACAAGGGCTCTAAAGGCAAACGCAAAGGCAAGGGCAAAAAGGGATCCAGAAAGAAAAAACATGAAGAGGACGGTCTCGAGGATGGATTCCTCAGAGTGTCTACAACACTGCTTGAGTATCTATCCCAAGAACCTTTTCAGACCACTGAGTTGCCAGAAATTAAGAGCACCCTAGACACTGTCATCCCCACTGAAGTCTTTGACAAGACCCTCATGGAGATGCCCACACATGAACCTGACTCTACAACTGAGGCCCCCGCTGTGGTGCCCAGTGCATTGCCTGAATCAAAGGTTACTGAGGAGGTAGACACGTTTACCTGTAGATGCTCTCCACCCCAACCCCCTCCTGCCATTTGCAGTTCTAACTGATCACTTCCCTAATACCTCCTAACCATAGAGAGCACCTTTTTCCTCTACAGTTGCTTACCACCACCACCACCACCACCACTAACCAGCACCATCCTAATCATCACTTACTCTACATCCCTACCAGAAAACATGGAGAATGCATCTTAAATTTGAATTTTTTGATGATCTCACTTTATGCCTTCTGGCTGTGTGTGTGTTTTTGTGGAACGTGCAGTAGTACATGCATACCATATATCCAAAAAGCACGGTATTCATGGTACATACAGTATATGTCTTCCTGACGCAAAACCTACAGAATTAGTATTGGGTTTACAGTTCATTCACGGTGAATATTGTGTACCATCTAAATCATTTAAATCATACAGCACATGCTGTTATCAAAACGCCACAACTGCATATCTTTTTTTTTTAATCCAATCAATTTTTAACTTTCCACAGCAACAGACAAGGAAGGTTTCTGTATGTCTCCTTCATGTTTATTATTTGCTGATTTTCATTAGCACAATTTTTCATGCTCACGCTGTTTCTGCAGCTGTTGCAGTCTCTGCCATGCTGCCACATGAATCTGATGTCATCCATCAGCTAATTACACTCTACTAGCATTGTAATTAACTGCACACCTGTCAACCTGTAACCCGGATAATCAACACATTTGCAGAATTCCACCTGTTTTGCTAACACTCATGTTGTACATTACAAAATATGCCTTTACTTGAAAGCACTGGGTGCTAATGAGAAGTTCATCTTTGCTATGACTCATTTAAGCCCATGTGTTGGCCTACAGGAGGGCAAGCCAGTGAAGAAACCAGTGGTGGAGGGGTATGGAGATGACCTTTATGGAGACCTCTATGATGATCTCTCAGTTTCCACGGTAACAGTGGGCCCAAATGTTACTGAATATGAGGTATTATAAAAAAAACAAAAACCTCAGCACAGAAACACTGAAAGGTTATTTTGGTATTCACTACACCTATCACTAATGGAGTTTTTCATTGCTTAACAGATTCTTGAATATGAAGATTACAAGAATGACACAGAGTCAGAGTATGAAGAGTATGAAACATATGAGGACGGCTTTGACTTTGCAGAGCGCGAAAGAGCAGAGACGTGGGATGGAGAGGTAAATCTCAAAGTGAACTCATACATCAAGTGAGTGGTCACATCTTCAATTGCCTGTGTCAAGTGATTTCTAACAATCCACATCTATTCATCTGTGTCTCCTCCTCAGGCTAGCCTCAGAGCAGAGAAAGGCCAGAAGGGAGAGCCAGCTATTATAGAACCGGTAGGCTGCTAGAGGCATTCAATGAATAGTCTAGTAGCTTTAGTTATGAGCATGGGAATTAGTTAATACTCACCTAATGTACATTTCATTCTATCTGTGCTTGTTTCTAGGGTACATTAGTGGAAGGACCCCCAGGTCTACCAGGGCCAGAGGTAAGCGACAGTGTCTTGTCTCTGTAATTGTACAGGATGTGGCATAATGTAACATAAGCAGGAACTCTCCAGATGTGGTGCAAAATGTTGAGAATTTTGGATTCTAGCCATCAGGATGCAACTGTGGTGTTTTCGAAAAAGGAAAATCGTTTTTTTTTTGTCCACCAAAAATTCACCTCTGCACTACAATGCAATGCAAGATGGCACTTTGTGAGACTGTTTGATAATATTTTGTATACATCTATTAACACATAACGAAGTGACCACTAAAAGTGCATCATTACAAAGAAGCTAAAAGATTCTGATTCAAAACTACATAAAGAAATAAAAAGTATGAGTAAGAGTATTGTCAACCATTTAGTCAGTAAGAATATGTTGTAGAAGAAGAATATCATTTTGTTGAAAACCAAGCCACAGTATGGCAATGTTCTTTAACGTTTGTTTGAGTGCTGTGAATGTGTCCTCCACAGGGCCTCGCTGGCCCAGCTGGACCAACAGGCCCTCCAGGACCCAGGGGAGATCCTGGTGAATTGGTGAGTTTGGCTTAGGCCTGGATCTGAGCTCACTGGGTTAGTTTGACCCCAGTTGACCCCTTCACCCGTGGGACAAAGCTATGGGTTCAACTGTGACCTCACATTAAAACATGTCCATGGGATCACTATGTCCTGGTTCAGTCCTGAGCTGAACCTGCTGGACGCCAGGGACTGATGTTGACTCACACATGTTTGACCTGATTTTCTTTTGTGTGTGTATGTGTGTTTGTGATTGCTTGAATAAGTGTATTTGTCCATGATTCATCCCAATGGAACACACTCACATACACACACATACACTGACAGATGTCATTTTCCAGTTGTTGATGGTTTTTATTATTTTGCTTTGCAAATATGTTGATGGCAGTTTATTATCATGCAAATCCCCACTGCTTACAATTGCAGTCGTTGCATTGCATCGTCATTGCACGCGTTTTTAGTAGTTGTGTATAGTTCAGGGTCAGCCCACATAACAAACAAAGCTATATTTTATTTCATAAGATGACATCTGAAGAGATGGTGGATATATCTGAATCTGACACTGATACCAATAAGTGAGGAATGGATTAACAAATACAATATATCTACAAATAATCTCTTTAGCCATGGCAATAAAAATACATGAATACGAATCACCATCATATTTTACTCTAAAAAGTCACTGAAACAAAGGACTATACTCCTTCTTTATGTATTATATATACTGTGTCTTGCCCTTATGAAAGTTTATAAATAATGCTAACATTCATTTATATGATTATTCAGTCTAGTGTAAATGTAACACCATAAGTTAATTGTAACCTATTGTGTAAAAAAAATAACCACTTCTGTGCAATTTATTTATTAAATACATGCTTTAATACATGATGCCTTTGTATGGTATAATTTAAAAGCAGTAATAGCCTCCAGGTCCTCTTGAAACACAGGCATCGTAAGTATTACATGTGAAGGATCCAGAGGCATAAAGAAAGAACTCTTTTGTTCTTGCTGCAGCATGATACTGTATAACACACTTAAACCTGTCCACCAGTGATTGACACAAATGAATTAGCTCATGTCTTTAAGACTTTATGTAATAGTTATAGGAACATCATGTAGACATTTAATGCTTCAGGTAGAAAATCATAAGCCTGCTGTATGGCTTACTAGAACCCACCTTGACAACAAATTTTATTGCATATTCAGGATTATTACACAAGTATATATACACAAGTATATATCTATATTGGAAAAAATTAAAAATGTTCACAAATGAGTTAAGATAATTAAACATATACACACAAACCAGCTCCAGACAGCGATACTCACAACTCTCCTGCTACTATAGCTAACATCACAACAACAGCATGTCTTGGCAAACTAGAAAGTAAGCTGGATGTCCGTGGGCAAGTCATTTAACATTACCTGACACACAAATTATGGCTGGAATAGTGTTGTGTGACTCATCCGAGCCTCTTTGTTTGTTTCCCATTTACAGAACCAAGGCTGTGTACAAACACCAGATTTTTTTTCAGCGCACACACTGAACAGACAGCTAGCGAACCGTGTATTGGATTAGAATCGCTTACCCCACCTTTAAACGACTTGTTAAATTGATATTTACAGTGTGTAAACAGAAGATAAAGTTGTGTGTGTGTGTGACATGCTTTGTGGAAACAGAGCAAAGGTTTCTACAGTGTTTAGATTACAGGGCTGCGTATGGCACACACACCATACGCACAGTAGCCAATGCTTATCCCTTTCCCCGTCCTCTCTTTTCAGGGTCCCCCAGGACGTCCTGGTCTTGCTGGAGTTGATGGAATTCCAGGTCCTCCAGGAACCCTGTTGATGCTACCAGTAAGACCTTAAAGCACACTCATGCTTGCTTGCTCATGCACACACAAACACACACAGACACACACACACACACAGAGCACACCTTTTCCCAGTGTGGAGTAGTGGCATGACCACAAGGGGGGGCTGTGTGATTGAACTTCATTTACATTCGGGGAATCCTGTAGTGGGAGCTGATTCCTCTTTTTCATTCTCTCCAGTTCCAGTATGGAGGTGATTCCCAGAAGGGACCAGTGGTGTCTCCCCAGGAGGCGCAGGCACAGGCTATCCTGCAGCAGACCAAGGTGCACTTCACAAAAACCCATACTTTGATGTCATGATGACATATTATAACATCAGTGACTGTTAACGTTATCATTTTATGCTGTATGAAGACCAATTCATTGCATATTAAAAGTCAAAAGGTACCTTATGCAGCGTATCAACCACCCAGTTGTGTTTTTCTTCCAGCTGTCACTGAAGGGACCTCCAGGTCCAATGGGTCTTACAGGTCGACCAGGCCCACTGGTAAGGAGCTCCTCTGACCTTGACCATCATACCTGAAGGGCTCCTGCAACCTTTTACCTCAACTTCACATTCTGTCTGACCAGGCACAAGCTCTACTCTCTCCTTTCCATCCTAACCTCATCATTGTGCATGCTCATTGTGTTCAAATTGTGAAATCACTGCAGGGTTGCAAAAATGAGCACATTTTTTAAGATGATTTGTTCTTAGCTCATTTGTATTTTGTTTGTTTGGTGCTAAATTTCAGTGAAGAGTTGAATTCCCCCCCCCCCACATCATGTCATGCTTTACTGAATTCTTCTGTTTATTTTGCAGGGTGTTCCAGGTCCCACTGGGTTCAAAGGAGACATCGGAGACAGTGGCCCTCCTGTAAGACCTGACATTATTTTTTACCTCACTACTAGCTCCACTACACTATTTACACATTTTTCCATTTGTCTTGCTCTCTTTTTTCTCATATAGGGACCACATGGGTTGCAAGGCCCTCCAGGAATTAATGGAAAGCCAGGAAAGATGGTGCGATATCTTGAGTATTGCAGGTTTCCACACTGAAAACCTCTGTATCTGCAGCTTGTGTTAAAAGTATACTGTGCCTGATGTACTATAAAGCAAAACCTATTTTAACTGGATTGTGTATCTTGTAGGGGCGTGCAGGAGTGGATGGAGGTCGTGGAGCTCCAGGTGAAACAGGCTCTAAGGTAAGCTCTTTGAGATCTCACTGCACTGTATTGCAGTAGTGATAATCAACAACCCACAGATTTTTTGTTTGAGTTTTTGTTTACATTCTTACTGCATATGTGGATACTAGCTGAGGTTAATAGTTCTGTGAATGCTACATTGCCAGTTATTAGACCATATTACCAATGTTTGGTGTTTGGTGTTCCCATTACTTCAGTTTCCTGTTTCCATTAACACAACAATACCACACGTGTTTAGACAGCAAGGTCTTGTACGATAACAAACTATCTCCACTTGCAAGTGTAAGACTTTAGGTATCCAGCAGCCCACAGCTTTTTATATGCATTGACAACGAGGCAACTCAATACCTAACAGCTGCAGGAAGAGCTTAGTAAATAAATCAGGCTCCCTTGATGCCGGGTCTGACAGAACAGCAGAGTCTTTATCAGTCAAAGCAGCATTTTAGCAGACCTACAGCTAATCTGAAAGCTCCCTCTTCCCAACACATACTCAGAGCAGATGGGAGGCTCTGCCAGGGGAGACTTTCAGTACAATTCTGCTAATGTTTACACATTACCGTATGTGTGTGTTTCAGGGTTTAATGCACTTGCTTCTCCATTACTTTTCAGGGTGACAGGGGTTTTGACGGCCTGCCAGGTCTCCCAGGAAACAAGGGACACAGAGTGAGTTAGGTTTGGTAACTTAACATTGTCACTGTATTCATTTAGTCATTCAGACACTAACACGCCAGCATGGCATGCATGAATACCTTACACATCATATGGCAGATGTTTATTTGCATATTATGATCATGATGATTGTTGTGATTTCTGTGATGCCAGTGTACACTAAAAAGCATCTGCTTGATGCTGCTCTGCTATGAACAGAACAGTCCTAAGTATCTTGAGGATTGTGGCTAATGTTTTTATCTTGTAGGGGGACAGAGGAAAGCCTGGTCCTCATGGGCCTGTTGGAGAGCCAGGAGAAAAGGTGAGTGCACAGTACTTTGCAGAATTTACTTGCGACCGAAAAGACATCCTGCAGCAGTGCTTTGTTTTTGTTTTTCTTTTTTTCCATCATGCAAGGTTAAAAGGGAAAACCTTTCCAGATCAATTAATCAATTCTACAACCCATTTAGATGGTAAAGCACCACAGATCAAAGCAGGCTTTACTGAAATTAATTTTTTAATTCTGCTATGCTGGCTTGAGTTCATTCAGTATCAAGGTTTGCAAAAGACATGAAAGCTATGCAGTGCATCCCTGACACAAAACTGAAAATATGAAAGATAGAAGCTCTGTCAAGATAGTATCTATCCATGCAGGCAGGCGGGTGAAGTTTGAGAGAGCGGTCTATTAGTCTTTGCTCGAAGATAGTTGAGCCTTATCTGTCAGGCAGTGAATTTCTTTAATGAGCTATTTTCACAGATTATGTCTGTGGGGATATAAATGTATCCACGCCTGAGGTTGACTCAGAGAGGTGTATGAGATTTATGTGTTGAACCTGTTTCCATCTTTGTTATTTTAGGGATCTGATGGACCTGTGGGGCCAAGAGGGCAACCAGGCGAACCTGTGAGTAATCACATCTGGAAGGATATAATACTCCCTCAAAATGCACACACATACCTCTACATCAAACTATTTCATGTTTATTGGTTCTCTTAAAAATACTATATCAAGCCTGTGCTTTGGGTTATCAGAAATATGCTAACACAAAAACCGTTTTCTTAGTGCACAATCACAGGAAAAAATGATTTCTACAACAAACCCTGAGGGCATTGTGGGAGATCACTGAATTAAAGCTCCAGCAGAAGTTTCAGCCAAAATGTTCCAGAAGAACTTACAAAAGTACAAAATCTACCGCTCATATTGTACATACGTAGAAACACTGCACAATATTTTACAATATACAACAACTATAAAAAACTAGGACGGTCAAACCTTATTAGTATTGCCTCAGTGTTCACCCTAGCATTAAGAGAGAAAAGGTCACTGGCAAAAGGCATGCAGTTTGATCACAAAAATGTACAATGGCATAGCATACTAGTATATTCAAAATCTTTCACAGTAATACTACCTGCAAAGTAACTTTGGATCACTGAGAGTCCACAAAGATCTTGAGAGCACCGTTGTAGACGCTGTCATTTTTTCTGTGTATCTCTGTGGTGAACGCTGGTTGATTGGTTATGACTCATACTCTATCTTTCTCCCAGTAGGTGAGGTTGGGACTCAGCAGGGCTCTGTCCCTCTAAATGGATCACCCAGTGCAGGAAGAAAGAGAGTGCCATAAGAACTATTAGGAACGATGTGTTAAACTACAAAGATACAGGAAAGGAGAGGAATTGGCTGTTTTGATGAGAGAGAGGGAGCGATGGGAAAAGTGAGACAGCGAGAGACAAATGCGAGAAACAGAATTTTGGTTGGTGGTGGTATAGATAAGAGAGATGGAGAGAGGAAAGAGAGAGAGTCGGAGAGGGAAGAGATAAAATCCTGGCCTGAATGATTATATTTCCATATCAATCACTTCCCAGGAGATCACAGATGTGGCTTTGGAACAGGTGGCTTGGCCAGCCTACAAAGAGGGAGGCTGACAAAAACAGGGCACACAAACACACTCACGCAAACACAGGCTAGTGCAGTCTCCGTGGCTACCACATACAAAACCAGATTCGTGCACACACACACATACACACTAAAATATATGATCTGTCTCTCCCTGTTCCTCTCTCTCTCTCTCTCTCTCTCTCTCTCTCTCTCTCTCTCTCTCTCACACCTTAGTTCTGATTTATGATTAGTATTCCACACTCACTCCGTCTCATCATGAATGCAGGTTAGATGCTGACTATTTGCTGTGTTTTGTCTCCAGGGTCCTCGGGGTCTTGTTGGACCAAGGGGGCCACCTGGCCCACCTGGCCGGCCGGTAAGTCAACATTGCCTTGATTACAGAATCAGAGCTATTCAGTCCCTTCAACTCTATAAAAGGTCCTCTAGTTCATGGAATCATAAATATGCCACTCAATAAGGAAGCTTTTAAACTGTCTCTTTTTTTGATCAAAGTTTGACATTTCATACATGATTTTCTGACATCTTGTATGTTTGCATTTTTGTCAGGGTATTGGTGGAACAGATGGCGTACAAGGGTCAAAGGGCAACCTGGTCAGTCCTGCTACCTTCATAAACACATTATTGAATCCCCATAACTGCCGTTATATACCACTGATGACTATAATGTATGTATAATAGTTATATGGAAATATGCGGGAAATCGATCTCAGCTACAGAAACATCAGCCAGAGTGGCTTAGTGTGGCCTTCTAATGAACCTGTTAACCAGTCATGTGATGATGAACTTATGACAAAGATCATATAGAGGCAGAGTGTGTGACTACCAGTGTTTCTTGTTGTCAGGGCCCACCTGGAGAGATAGGGCCCCCAGGTCAACAAGGAAATCCAGGAGTACAGGTACTGTAGCAAAACTGTCCTGTCGCTATGAGAGTTAATCCACTCATTACATATCCTATACATTTATTCAAGTCATATAGATCAAATATATACAATTACTTGCAATCACAGTTGCATAAACACATTTGCTCTCTCTTGCTCAAACTGACACTTCATCTTTTTTTAATTTTTGTGACATGCTGATAGAAGAGATTTCCGCACACTTAGATCTATGCAGTGTTTCACTTTATTTTAAGCTTTCGGTCTATCAGACCTTTATCAGAGCGTATGCTCTGATAGACCAAAAGCTTAAAATAAAGTGAAACGCTGCATAGATCTAAGTGTGCGGAAATCTTTTCTATCAGTTTGGACTCATTGACGCTTCCAGCACCTTAGCAAAGATTTAGCCAGGTTGAGCGGCGGTCATCCCGCAAATTTTTGTGACATAAAAACTTCCTGTTTCTGATGGTATTTATATTGTTACTTCAACTGAAGGTATACTTGCTCTTCTATAGTTTAGAAAATTCTCTGGCCTTTTGGGTATATAAAACCTTTTCACAATCAAATTGCATGACATTAAAATGTATTCAGAATACAAGGCTGTTTTTATGACCTGATAAAAATAATGTTTTTGGAGATACAAGATTTTCACCCCACAGCAATAAAATTGAATTTTGAGATGTCGTCAGAGACATTACAGTTACATAAAGAAGATTTTATCATATTTTTGATTTTCCAGCATGCCAACAATCCAACCCCCCAGCTCACACAAGGACACCCACACATACTGTTCATGACTCTTTCATACACACATACCACATGCACACATGCACAGACACAGACTCTGAGCAAAACCTCAACTTAACCTCAACCTGATTGATGCTTTGTTCTGGTCCAGGGCTTGCCTGGTCCTCAGGGTCCCATTGGATTGCCAGGAGAGAAGGTAGGTAGCATGTCTCACACTTAATTTCAGAATTAAAGCTGTGATCTTGTGACCCCTGTCATCACATACCCACGGGAGGCCAGTTGAGCTGGAGAGTATGACCCAACCGCTACTGGCTCCCATTCAGACAAGACAGGGCTAGACAGGAAATCAATACACAAGAAACACACAGGCATAACAGACACTAGGGACGGCCTTGGCTGGTGCACATCATGAGGCTAGACTGATAAAAATAAAATAAAAAGTGGACTTAGTCATAAACACAATATGTTTGGTAGAGGAGCAGCAAAGTGGGAAATGTGGCATAAGTCAAGGTGCTATATCATATCTAAAGCTCAACTCCAGTATTCATACCTCTGTCTGTCCTATACAGGGTCCCCTGGGGAAACAAGGCATGCAGGGACTACCAGGCATTGATGGCCCTCCCGTAAGTACACACAGACACACATAAATGCATGCATAGAAAATGTAGTGCTGTTACTTCATCAGTCAACTCAGTGCTCAAGTGACAAAACAACTGAATGCGAATGATAACTCTGCAACATCAACTGATTTAGAATCTGCACTTTAGTCAAGCAATGCATTTTGGTACAGTTTTTTTTTTTTTTTTTTTTTACAGAATGTGTAAAAACATACAGACATACATAACTAAATACAAGCAAAAACCTATATATACCACATAATGACTGCGTCTTCCTCAATTATCCAACAGGGACTAGACCCAGATGGCCAGCCTTTACAGTATAGGATTTTGTACCTCCAGTAGAGAATATTCCAAATAAAAGCTCACATAATGCTATACAAACAATAAATACAACCAAACAAACTTTGTATATATACACATTTATATGTACATGTATAAAACCCTGAAGTTAGTTAATCTGAAGTAGCCAAGAGGATAAATTAATAAAAAATTCACCAACCTTTCTGTGGGACACCGGAGGCATTTCTGGAATTCAAAAGCAGTATGACATTTAGAAAAGAATGAAAAAATCTTCTTACAGTGAGGCTTTTCTCATCTCCAAGAATTAATTTTAGATTGCAGTCAGACACATTTGAATGAGTTTCACTTAATGCTCCTGCAAAGCTTTGTGACACACAATGATATTTGTATGCCGCTTCTCTCTCAGTGCCGCTGGTGTTTCCTCTTTTTCACTGGTTGGTTGCATTCAGAAATTTCCACTGAGTAGTGATAAAATAATGATGTATTTGCAGCAGTGCTTAGTCAATCTGATTCCTGTTTTCCTGTTTCAGGGTCACCCAGGAAGAGAGGGCCCTGCGGGAGAGAAAGGCATCCAAGTGGGTAACTGCATATCTGAGGCTTGTCTACTGTAGTGTCATAGTAAGATATTAAAAGTGCAATATCATGCTGTTTCTTGCAATCTATTGTAACTGTGCACTCACTCACATTAGGTTATAATAATGCTTACTCTCATCATTACAATCATTGTGTTCCATCAATGTCATAATCTTTATTGTACAAGAGCATTAGCTCATTAGAGTCAACAGCATGCACTCACCAGCATCATCCACTTTTTCTGTTTGAAAATGCTTATTGATAATAAAGGATAGGACATAGTGACTGAGTGCAATGCTTATTCATATCTGGTCAGAGAAATGCATTTGTGCTGGCTGCTGCTTGCTAAGACTGAAGAATACTGTTGTTCTTTTTTGTGTGTAGGGTTTACCAGGTGCTCAGGGGCCTGTTGGGTACCCAGGCACCCGTGGAGTCAAGGTGAGACATAAATGCTTCATGATCTCAGGTGTAATATTCACTGAGATATTTATTCCCTCGCAGGTATGTCCATCTGTGATGGACAAGCTGTTTGAGTCTATGACTGATAGGTGACATGTGGAGGGAAAGCACCTTGGTTCTCAAGGGGACTGCTAACAACAGAGTGAGGAACATTTGACGAATGGGAGAAATGCCCAAGTCAGATAGAGCAGAGCTGTGTGCGTAGGTGTGGACCAGTCCATTTCGACTGAGTGTGCTTTTGAAATTGAGGAATAAAAGTGAAGTTGTCGGGAAATGGAATTCTGCTTGGTGTTTGTTTTTGTCACATTTACACGTCTAGTATTTTATCTGGTAGTTTCTCTTAGGGGAAACAATCATTAGTATGAAATGAATGTAAGGTCATAACAATAACAGAGCAATAATAGAGCAATTTTAGGTCAAGAGAAAATCAATACACACTTATAAATCATTTCAGTGTTTTAAGATGGGGTATTTCTGGCAACCAGTGATTTTTCTATGTGATGTCCAGAGTCTTTTCTTAACTGTAGGCAGTAATGTTAGAGTCTTGTTAAATTAAGTGTTTTTCCCCATTTTTTTACAGGGAGCAGATGGAGTTAGGGGACTAAAGGGGAGCAAAGGAGAGAAGGTGAGTGAAACAGAGAGTGAATCTTTATTCTGTTGCTTGTTGTCAAATGGATTGTGACTGGAAGGACAATTGACAAATTACAATGTAATGATGCCATTTATCATCAAGAGAGCTTTCATTACACATCGCCTCTCCTTAATGCATCATAGGGAGAAGATGGCTTCCCTGGGTTCAAAGGTGACATGGGCATCAAGGGAGACAGGGTGAGTGCGCCCACAAATCACAAGACTCAATATCATTTTCTCTCAGTTATTCTCTAGTCTACTCTCTAGTGGAGATAAAATTGCCACTTCCCTTCTACTCTCATTCTTGACTTTAGGGTGATAACGGAGCTCCTGGTGCTCGTGGAGAGGATGGACCAGAGGGGCTAAAGGGCCAAGCAGGGCCGATGGGAGATCTAGGAGCTTCTGGGACAGCTGGCGAGAAGGTACATTTTTAAAAGATTACATTTACATTACAAGACAAGGTTAGGACACAAAGAGGAGGATAGGGAGATCAAATAGTCAGCCAAATTATAAGAAAACTCTTATATAAACCTGCATTATGCTGCTACAGCCATTATAATGTTAGGCAGTATAGTTACATTTCTTTAGCTCAGTTTTCAGTTGTGACAAAACTTTCTTATAAAATGAGTCTCTGAAAACCACTGAAATACTGAACATATGGATTTTAATGCCCTCACATTTATTACATCTGGTTATAGCCCATTCCTAAGGCAAAACTGCCACAGAGCCAGTGCACATCTTTAAGCATTTAATCTTTCTGTCATCACTATATGCGTTCATTTAGAGATATCCTGCTGTATTGGTACATGCATAGTCAGCAGTATCTCATAAAAAATCTTAATTAAATGGTTTTTATGCACTTTTCTTTTTAATATTTCTCTGGTTTATTTCTTCCTCCCCTCTTATTGTGTCGGTCTCTCTGCAGGGTAAACTTGGCGTGCCTGGATTGCCCGGATACCCAGGAAGACAAGGTTCTAAGGTGATTTAGTATTGATGAGCTGTTATAATCAGTTAATGTGTCCCCTGGTTCTTTTATCAGAGCTTCAGCCAGCAAGATATGTGTCTTTGGCTGGACTGTTTCCTGTCTGATTAAAAATAAAGGATGATAAATGGCTTATTAAAAAAGGCTATTTTATTAATAGTTCATTAGTGACATCAATTCATTACATGTTGATGAATGGTGTATTTAAGGCTGTGTTGGGCTCATGGATTAGATTTGCTTTAATTTGTTACAGTAGTTAATTATACATTAATGAGACATTGGGGGTGATGTGTGATAAATGGAAGGCTGAGGCTGATTAACCTCTACATGTGTCTCCAGGGATCACTTGGCTTCCCTGGTATGGCCGGGGTCCCAGGAGAGAAAGGACGCAGGGTAAGGACTGTGGTGACATTTTAATCCTCATCACATTCTGACTGCTACAGAATATGTAAATGTTTCTATGTAAGAGCTATTGTAAAATAACTGAGTGATAAATAATTGTTAACCTCTGCAATGCAGGGTCCAGCTGGTCAGTCAGGGCCTGGGGGCCAAAGAGGACCTAATGTGAGTAGAGCTATAGGTGCCATGCCTATACACCATGCTTTTCTCAATGTATAAAACTGTATTCGCTACCACAACTTGTGGGAGGCACACTGTTACATAACTGCAGTGTTTTCACATCACCAGACGTTTATCTTCCACCTCCAGATGAGTTATGCGTGTGCTAATCAGACTGTTGTTTGTTTTCCAATAGGGAGCCCGGGGGGGAAGAGGAGCAAAGGGGCCCACTGGAAAGCCTGGAGAAAAGGTGACAGACACACACACACACACCCTGACTTGAACAAAGACATATGCACATACAGTTACACTCACATAAACACACACCTGGCTGTCTCATGAAGTATGGATGAATGCGCCGGCCGAGTTGGAACTGGTTGTTACTGTACACTTCTAGATGACAGGCCATCTGGTGCAGTGAGACGCTACTGTCTGGCAGGGGATGCTTCAGTTTACACTCTCACCCTCAAAGACCATCTTGGGAAAGCTAAAGATTTGTTGGTGGGCACAAAACAAACAATGTTTTGAGTGGCTTATGTTTTCGTACAGAAACTGTGTTTTTATTTGTCATCTGCCTTGTCCACCTGGTAGGGTTCTGCTGGACAAGATGGTCCTTCAGGATCCCCCGGAGAACAGGTAATCTTCTGACTCTTAATATATACTAATAATACTGTACATACAGTGCCTAAATAAGACCATATATGTAAAGCATGAAAAACAATCTTGGCATCACATATACAGTCTCATAAATCAGTGTTGGACAAGAACCAGAAAGTTAAATCTGGGGTCTGAGTTTTGACTGTTTTGAGCTGTATTATTATTTTCTAGGGTCCCCAAGGACCACAGGGAAGAAACGGTGAACCAGGACCTAAAGGGCCTAATGTGAGTATGCTAAGATGTACTGTATAGTGTTTGCCCTGTGATTTCATGTTACTTATTTTTACCTCATCCTACATGTTATGCTCACTTCAGGTCATATTCAGTTCATTACAATGATATAAGAAAATGCTTCCCTTTCAGGGTCCACCTGGAAAAGATGGATTACCAGGTCATCCAGGCCAGAGAGGGGAACCAGTGAGTTACTTTTAATGTCAATAAAGCTACATATTTGTTATATAGCATTTTTCCCTTATGAGGTGCACACCCCAGCATTAACTTAACAGTGTGACATGATCTACTGAATGTGTCAACACATCAAACAAGTGGAAAGCTAGGACTTCAGCACTGAATTACTGAAGGCAGAGTGCAAGTTGAGAGGCCTATACTAAATCCTCAGATAACAGGATCTCTGCATCCCCCTGACTCTGTTTCAACTCTTAACTCACTTATCTTATTCTTCAGGGCTTCCAAGGCAAGAATGGACCCCCTGGCCCCCCAGGTGTTGTTGGACCACAGGTAAGAGGATCAGCTAATGGTATATTAGTTGATTCTTAAGCAAATAGCTGTTTTATTTCAGATAGCATGATTTTAAATAACGGGTATGTGATGTGTGTTGTGTAATTTGGTTGTTTTCAGGGCAAATCTGGTGAAACAGGGCCAACTGGAGATAGAGGCCATCCAGGTTCACCCGGACCACCAGGTGAGCATGGTTTACCAGGAGCTGCCGGAAAGGAGGGTGCCAAGGTGAGTGGTTTTCATCATAATGTCAGGATCATAATCACTTACCAGCATCACCTTATTACTGTTATATTAGATTAAGCCCAAGGACTCTCTCAGCACTACCTGAATATCTCCTGGGTCTCATCCTATCCACTAATTTGCTAATAAATAACAGCGGAAACCTCGCGGTGTTGAGTGTATTATGGCTCATAAAAGATAAATGTTCCTTCTTGGTGTGACTTGCTGGTTGGTGTGATTTATGACTGCATAAGGGCCTGTAGTCTGTTGGCGACTTGCCTTATAACTAATCACATATGTGTGTGTGTGTGGTTTCCAGGGAGACCCAGGTCCACCAGGAGCCTCAGGGAAAAGTGGCCCTGCTGGGCTCAGAGGCTTCAGAGGGAGCAGAGGGACCCCTGGTGCAATGGTACCCCAAAATTCCATGCATCTCACATTCTCACCTTCACTCACTGTCAACATCAGATTCTCTTGAAATGTGCAGCTTGCAATTAGATCACAATTGAACTTAAAATCATAACAGCTTGCCAGTTACTTATTGTTTTGTAATGGATGTGGTTGACGCTTGATTGTGAAGGCTGTTTATGCCTGTGTCTCTCCAGGGTCCTGCAGGTCTGAAGGGAGGAGAGGGCCTGTCTGGTGTTGCAGGACATATTGTAAGTCTGATTTCGTTAAATTGCTTCCCATCCCATCCTCTGCTCTCTGTTCAGCTTCTATGTTATATAGAATACTAGGACATATGAAGCAGGAGGCTGTTTCCATGGTGATCAGTGATCGTGACCACCACATTAAATCAAAGAGTGAATCATGTGACATACTCACCTCACCTCTCTATCTCCCCTATCTTATTTTCAGGGTGCCACTGGAGAAAGGGGCCCCGCTGGGCCGGCTGGTGCTATTGGCCAGCCAGGACGGCTCGGCGGTGTGGGTCCTGCTGGGCCAATGGGCGAGAAAGGCGAGCCAGTAAGATTTGGAACATTGCTAATTTTGTTTCTTAGGCAACAATGTCCATTAACACATAGTGTACCATCACCTCCCACCATTGGTTAATAAACAACATGTGCTCTCGCTTTGGAATGTGTCGTTATGAGACAGAGTGCAGGAGAGAGGTAAACGACAGAGAGAGCAAGACAGAGAGAGAAACGGAGGGAGGTAGAAAATATGAATGTGATAAAGCCTGCTTTCTTGGGTGTGAGTTTCCTTCCTGGTATGATACATAAATCAATGTGCCATGCTGCTATATGAGGATAATAAGTATTGTAGCATTTGCTAGATATGTGCTGTTTTCCCATCTGTTCCCCAGGGAGAGAGGGGGCCTGTGGGGCCGGCTGGGCATGACGGGGAACCAGGACCTGTAGGGCTGCCAGGGGCTACGGGACCTCCTGGGCATCCAGGGGAGGACGGAGACAAGGTAGTTACATTGGACAGACAACATGGACTGCTGTAAATGTCTTGCTGATTTTTTGACTTAATTGTTTGTGTATGTGTGTGTTCACGTGTGTGCATTTGTCTCCATAGGGAGAGACAGGAGGACCAGGCCAGAAGGGCAGCAAAGGAGACAAAGGAGAAGCTGTGAGTATGACTTATATGTGAATAACACCACAGCATCATCTTGCGTCACCAGGAGGTAGAGGCTAAACTGGCTTATAATTGGTTTGGGGCAATTCATTGTAATAACTGTTTGCCTGGACAGTGCATCGTCTGGTGGAATGAGCAGATGGTTTTAATCATGACTTTCCTACAGTGAGTGTGTATTGAACTGTCCTTCTGCTTTTCTAGGGACCCCCAGGACCCGTTGGAAGTCAAGGACCTGTGGGCCAGCCTGGACTGCCAGTATGTTATGAAAACTCAGAATGCAGCATATAAATAAATACATATCATTGTATAATAAGTTGGTTTAGGTTGTGCAGTGTTAACAATGCTGTATATTTCAGGGTGCAGATGGTGATCCAGGTCCTCGTGGGCAGCAAGGCATGAATGGGGCGAAAGGAGATGAAGGATCCAGAGGCTTTAAGGGGGCATCAGGTCCTTCTGGACTACAGGTAAAAATTATCAATCAATTCCAGAACTGACTGTATCTCCATTGGCTCATCTCTGATGTCACATTTATACTTTAGTTTATGTCTGTTTCCATTTCATGCCTGATACTGCGTTGATCACTATATCTGCATTTGTAGGGAATGCCAGGACCACCAGGGGAGAAAGGAGAGAGCGGGCATGTTGGCTCAATGGTGAGTACTGCTCAGCAATCCCAGCACATACAACACTCATCTCAAGTCCACTGCTATGGTCCAGTGTCAGTCTCAAGTCTGTTCTCAACACCACTTTTCTGACACTTTGTTTCATGATTATTATGACTTTGACGTGTCTTGGTCTTGCCTGATATTGGATATCGACTCCTCACTTTTCTTCATTTTCACCCCAATATCAAAAGCAGTTTAATGGATCTTTTTTTGAAGATCAAACATATGCATGCATTCATTAGTAGAAAAACTATTAATTATTTATTGGGAATATTTAGGGTATAATGAAGAGCTTCTGCAAGTACTGTAGATTTACATTTCTGTTTATGGTTTGGAAACTCTTTTATATTGTAAAGACATGTAGCCTACACCAATATTATAATGATACAGCCATTCGAAGTATACCATAACACATTGAGTACAAGTAAGTTACTGTAAGTGTAATTATGTTGCTCAATACCTGATAATGCAGCCCAAATAACAGAGAGTTCGCTATGAGTGCGACAACTACTACTGTCAGTAGAAAAACATTTTTAATGCAATCCGATTGTATTATTGAATGTATATCATATTGTCTTCATATGAGAGAAATATACATTAATAAAGGAATTTCATGGTTAATTATTATTTCTTAAGATGAGGAAATGGTATTTTTGTAGTACTATTATATTATTATTATTATAACATATTATAGAAACAAAATGCTGTTAATGAGTCATAGAAAAGTGTAGAGGATAACTTTTGGATAACTACTGGTTTTAAGATTGTATCTGACCCATTGTTTCCCAGATTATTGTAAGTACAGTATTGTAAAGGTTCAAGGTGTCAGCAGTCTGTGAACTATAGCTGGTACACAGACAACCCACCACAGCGTTTTAAAACTTTAGTTAGTGCCACCTGGTGCCAGCTGTGCTGATTCTACTGCTGTGTGTCAAACTCGTGAACCAACCTTTTCCTCTGCCGATAATCATTAACGTTCACCACCCTCAAACTACAGGCCCTTGTTTGGTCTCAATGACATTTAGACCCCAGTTGTACAAAGAGGTGTTGACTGGTCTTTGGGTAAAGCCCGTCATGGTTTTGCACTTAGACCAGTCTAGTGTGAGACTGTTGCACAAAAATTAAGATAGATTAACTGAAATCAAGAAACTATTCTGCTCCCAGACTACAGTATACGAGCTAAGAGCTGCGTTTCCATTGTAATAGACTTGACAACTCTTGATAACTGACAATTAGCCTCACCTGTTGAGGAACTGAGGAAAACATCTAAACAGCTAAATTTGTGGTTGGCCAAGAATAGGCATTTTTCAAAGCAGACCATTTGACTTGTCATAACAGGAAAAGTACAGGTGTAACTAACATTGCTGATGGTTCTGCTCCAGGTAAGTATCCTAATAAGCCATGCCAGTGAGCCAGCATGCACAATGTCAGGGCCCTGGAAATGGTACATCTAAGTTAAATGCAGCCATTATTAAAGTTATAATTCATATAGTACAGACATATCACAATCATGACATAATGACACTGTTAACAACTGAACAATGCTTTGTGGACTGTGTTAGTCAAAGCGATTTGCTCTGCTAAGCAGTTGTCCTTAGCAGTTAACTTTATGCAAACCATATTACTATGGCATATAACATACTGTGTTATTATGCTGGCTATGAAAAAATACAGTCTTAGGTTAAAAAAACACTCT
This sequence comes from Siniperca chuatsi, assembly GCF_020085105.1. Classification (NCBI taxonomy): domain Eukaryota; kingdom Metazoa; phylum Chordata; class Actinopteri; order Centrarchiformes; family Sinipercidae; genus Siniperca; species Siniperca chuatsi. The sequence continues at coordinate 9,710,628 of NC_058062.1, read as the reverse complement.
CCAGTCAACTGCTTTCTTAATTCTGTTCCTCATATCTCTACTGTATGTCTGCTGGTATCGGGTACATCTTTCCATTATCTTATAGAATGATATCCATAATAATGATGGTGAAAAGAAACAAAGCGCTTTAAACCTATAACAATCTCAACACATTATGTCAATGTATGATGCATCTTCAAGGAGTGTGAATGAAGAAATCAGACCATGAAGAATGAAGACCATGACTTCATGTGCAAGAAAGACGAGCCCAGAGAATGAAGAGGTGGTCCTGTATGTAAAAGAAAGAAAAAGATTAAAAAAAAAGAAAAAGAGAGAGAGTGACAGAAAGGAGGCAGTGGAGCAATGGAGTGGAAGGAAGAGGTGGGGTGCTGATTGTGAGCAGGAAGATGGTGTGACAGCTGCTAATCAGATTAGCCACAGCCTTGGCTGTCTAATGAGCATCCTCCTTTGTGACAGTCATCTCACAACGCTGTCAACCATGTACACACGCTCAACAAGATTCTCCATAGCCCCTCTTCTCCACAGCCAGATTAGGGAGGGAATGCATCAGAATGAAACCAAAACAAAAGAGAGAGAGAGAGAGAGAGAGAGAGAGAGAGAGAAAAGGAGGAGAGGAGAGATGCTGAAGACTCAGTGGGGAAGTTTCATTCATGTGTGAGCGTTGCGGATCACAGAATTCTCCCCTCTAATGCTCAAGTATCTCTCCGCCAGAAGGATATGTGTTTCCTCTAGTCCCACACGGTCTCTCTCTGGGCAGATTGTCTGTCTTTCTTTCTGAGTGTCTTTACAACACAGGGCTCCCTCCAAGACATCAGAGCGATTTAGAGCACAGCTCAACATCAACTCAACTGAAACTGAAGCCGAGCACAGTTAGGATTAATTGCTTGCCGCTTTCTTGAGCTGCACAGAAGAGTCAAATCACATGCCATCACTGTGACTGAGAGAATATGGTCTTGCACATCACAGGCTAGAGATTTCTTATTAATAAGAGAGAATATAAGAGAGGCTGGAGGGGGGGGGGGGGGGTCATCATATCGAGGGTAATGACCTGTCTGGACGTCTTCATCATGTCACTACGATAATGATCATAGATACTGGGGCCACTGCATAAGCAATCCACCATGGGCTGACTTCTTACTCTCATTTAATTTAGGAGGCACCAGCCAACCCCTGGCTCACATTCAGTTTGTATTTGTGTGTGTGTTTTATTGATGCAGTATTTCCTTACTGTCTGCACTGAGATCCTAATGAAAACATTTAATTTTTCTCTCCACAGGGGCCTCCAGGACAGCATGGCCCACGAGGACCTCAGGGGCCCATTGGTGGAGAGGTACAGTGTGGCATGATTTTTTTCTTTACTCCTTTTTTTAATCATATGTAAGCATGAATATAGTGATATATTACAGAGACAGTTCCATTGAAGGAGGACTCTATACACAAACAGGTACTCCAGAGTAAGTAAAAGGAGAATTTCCCTGTGGGGCACAATTCAGGCTTTATTGCAATTTATATCAATAAGCTGTTCATATTCGTCTTCATACCACAATTGTAAATATTCCTATATATCTTGCTCAAAACATTATTCCCAGCAAAAACACTTCAAATGAACATACAAAAATTGCAAAAATCAGTATTAAATTAGTTCAAACAATAAATGCACCAGCAAGGTCCATTTCATATGGTAATGCTAATGCTAATCAGCATAACCAAATATTATCCTGTCTCATAATGAATACATGTAGATCATTTTTGCCTTTAGCCTGGTATTCTCGCATTTTTAAGATAATTCATTGAGGTTTGAAAATATATGTTCTTGATTTGTTTCTTGTTTTTAAATTGTATCATTGAAGCCAAATCATTAATTTTGTTAAGTGAATGTTTGTATTTTAAAAGTTTTCCAAAATCTGACAAATGCAATTCTGAAATTACACACAACCTGTATATTGGAGTTCTGATGTTTTCAAGTGATGGTAGCTGCATTCCTTTGTGAGTCATAAACAAAACATGATGGTGTGTCAGCTTTGGCATCAAGAAGACTTCCATTCAATACACAGTATTATCTAAATTTCAAACTGAACAGTAGCTTCTCCTCTAACAACACAGATACTTTATATTATCTCTTCATTTGAACACTCCCTGCCACAGACCTTCCACTGCTTTTGAAACTTGAATTATTAAATAGTATTGGGATATAATCCCTGGGAGAGAGTTATATTTACTGCTCTATGAATCATTAAGAAGTATTAGACTATCATCCCTGAGAGGCAGTTATATTTATCTCTAGTAATGGCCGTCTCTCTACAGCCTCTCGCACTGGTCAATTATTCAGCAGTAAGATGCAGAAATCTGTATGAGCCACACTAGTGCTTCATCACAGGAAGCACTGAAATTCAGCCATGCAGAGATGGTGGGATTCATAAATGGATTGATACAGAAATAGTGGAAGAGAGCAAAATGGAATGGGATGGCATGTGAGGAAAGCAGTTGACAGCAGGAGCTCAGTAGTAGTGCGTGGCTGTACGCAGCTCTCATGTTTGTGCACTCTACCGAACACATGCTTTTACTGGGTTCGTCTCAAGACACAAAGCACAATACACTGACATACATGCGTGCACACTAACACGCATGCACATACACATGCACAAGCAAACAAACAAACTGATTGAGAGAGGGGAAATAGCATCCACTTTACTGTGTGACTCAGACACTATCCACACAGAAAACCTGACACTCAATGTTTTTCCTTGTGTTGTGATAATTCTGTTCCAGTTTCAGCATTCCGTGAGCAGAAGTGCTGACAAACCCTTAAAAAAAAATATTGCACCAGAACCTGATTTTCAAAAATCAAATGAATATTTCAAACTTGCCCTTGTTTTATGATATTTTGGTTCAAGCTGTTCTCTCTCCTCCTGCCACAGGGCCCACCTGGATTACTTGGTGGAGTTGGTCAGCCTGGACTTGTTGGAGAGAAGGTCAGCATTTCCCTTTAGCAACTACACAGCATGTACCTGTGCGCATACAGTAGAATGGTGGTGGTTTATGTGTGTGGACTTGTGCTTGTGTGTGTGTGTTGTGTTTTTATATCGCCTAATGTTCCATCTCTACCAGGGTGAGGACGGAGAAGCTGGAGACCCCGGGTCAGTTGGAGAGCATGGCATTAGTGTGAGTCATGTTGCCTCCATCTCTCTTTCCTGTCTTGCTCAACCTTGTCCTTTCTTCACTATCTCTCTTCGCCCCTTCATTGATTGTCATTTCATATGCTGGTGTCCCAGGGTGCTAAAGGCGATGTGGGGGAGAAGGGTGACTCTGGCCTTCCCGGTGCAGCTGGGCCTCCAGGACCCAGAGGAACACCAGGGGAGGACGGACCCAAAGGCAACCTTGTGAGTCTTTGTCTCTCTGGATCAGTGACTTTTTCTTGCTCTGGTTGTCAGGTCAGTCAGTCTGTTAATGTCATGCCATGCATATGATGGTTTTTAACTCACTGTTTTTGCCCATAGGGCCCTATTGGATTCCCCGGAGATTCAGGACCCCCTGGAGAACCTGGCGTGAATGTGAGTATTATTGTTATTATTGTTTTATGATTCATTTGTCATTAACGTATTGTTTGGTAATTTCTTCTACATTACATTTTTCATCCAGGGAGTAGATGGTGGACTGGGGCCTAAAGGAGACAATGGAGAATCTGGCAAAGCAGTAAGCCGTGATTTATTTATTTTTTTTCACTTAGTGTGACATATTGAGGTTTTGCTTCTTCATCATAATGGCAGGGCTTTCTTATGAGTGTTTTTGGACTAGGTGGGAATGTGTTTCTGTTTTAACTTTAGTCCTTTTTCTATTTTCTGCAGGGTCCTCCAGGAGCCTCTGGAGAGCCAGGTCCTACAGGACCTCCTGGCCGGAGGGTGAGCTTAGCATATTGTATATGTTTTTGTGCATGCATGTGTATGTAGCTACGTATGTGTTTGTTTGAAGTTAATAGCTATTGTCATCATCTCAGCAACATTGTTTTTCTCAACCCCAGGGTCATATAGGTGCTGCAGGAAAAGAAGGGAAGCAAGGCATGAAGGGAGCCAAGGTAAGGATAATGACTGACACTGAGCTCTGTGGTTGTATATGGTGCCTTCCAACAAATCCTGATCTAATTTGCTCCTAATGTCTTGCTATCTATGTTTGTCCCTCTGCTCTGTAGGGGACGACAGGATCCCAGGGTCCAGTGGGGAAGACAGGCCCAGTGGGACCACAAGGGCAGCCAGGGAGGTCTGGCCCAGAAGGTCTCCGAGGCATCCCAGGCCCCGCGGTCAGTGCACAATGTAAAATGGTGTTTTAACATTAGTCTGACACTGTTAAAATGGTAGTCACACTGAAAATCATCAGAATGTTTGTATTTGCGTTTAATCAGTGCTTCAGCATACTGTAAGATGATCTCTATTAATTCATGTGTTTATTTTCTAGGGTGAGCAAGGGTTAAATGGGCCACCAGGACAAACTGGACCACCAGGACCAATTGTAAGAGCCTTATATTTTAGTTATCGGAGCCTACCAAATCAGAAGGGGGATTTGGGACATTTATAATAATAAACAAGGATTCAAACCCAACACAACCAAACCATATGTCATATAGTCTACAGCTTTGGCCAACTAATACATCTGACATTGTTAACAGGGGCCACCAGGACTTCCAGGATTGAAAGGAGACCCTGGAACGAAGGGAGATAAAGTGAGTGTTGACAGAGAAAACACTCTGCACCAGTCTAAACCCTGGGAAGCAATGGTCATGAACCATGTCTCTGTCTGCAGGGTCACGGTGGGTTGATCGGTCTAATTGGCCCCCCAGGAGAACCTGGTGAGAAGGGAGACAGAGGCCTCCCAGGGAACCAGGGTACACAAGGGCCTAAAGGAGATGAGGTGCATATGGTTATAATATGATGCATCTGATACACTTCTACACAAAGGAAGTTCAGCTCACTAACAAGCCATGCTTGTCCTTTTATCTAGGGTGTGGCCGGCCCACCTGGTCCCACTGGCCCACTGGGACCACCTGGCCTGTCAGTAAGTGACGTAGTTGTTCCAAAATATATATGCTTTTCTATGATCAATTCTCAGCTACCATACATGATAAGTCCTTTGATTTCGGGTGTTCGGCCCAATACATTTTCTCAGTCACAACATGCAGATACTGAATGTAGAGATGAATGTTTTCATCTCTACTTTTTCAGTAAACAATCTTTATATATGAATGTATCAACCTATTCGAATACTATTGTCCATCCTTTTAAGTTGAAAGGCTCCTTCACTGACTGATGCCCAAAGCAATAAGAGATGCATGAAAAGTGTACATTATTGCTACATTATTATTAATAAAAAATAATCTGCCTTCTTCTTACAGTGGAGTGTTGAAACCTGTGTATACGTTTTTTGGTGATATATGTCTGGAAACCAATTTATGTAGAAGCTGCATATCAAAATTGTTAATAGTATAACCAGACAGTAGTTTGAAATTGTCCAAAAAACTGCCCATATGAAGTTTGTATTTGTGGTCTGCTGCATCTTGTTAATGTAGATGTCATTAGGATTTGTCATTTGTATCAGGAATGCATCTTGTAAGCCATCCTTTTGCAAAGATTCTGCAGGTATAAAACAATACACATATGAGAAGAACAGAAAGGCAATAAGGCTCTTAGATGTTGTCTGAAACTCAATGAATACTTATTGAAATGTCATATAAGATTTGGATCTCAAGGATTTAGCGGATGATGTCATCTGCAAAGAGCTAAGAACCGGTTCTATCCAGAGACAGTCCTGTTATTATTCATTGTTACTCAGTTGTGAAAGTAATAATTTTGACCATAACCTGCCCTGTCGCTAAACAGGTGCCTGATTTTCCAGTGAACAGCTGATTAGTATTTTACAGTTCTTACCTGAGTAATTAGATTGAGAGTTTTCTAAGCTTTAATAGCTTTTATCCTTTTACTGCTTACTTACTCCTCGTCCCCACTCTTAGGGTGCAGCTGGCGAGAAAGGTTCGAAGGGAGAAATGGTGAGTCCAGTAATCTGTCTTATTTATACATTGCCATTTCTGTACTCACACCTCAGCTTGGTTAGCAGCTGCTGGGAACATATGCTGGGGAAAAGAGAGAAAAAGTGTTAGTTGGCTTAAATGCACCATGCTTCATAATCATAATGCTCTACTGTGTTTACTGCATGTCTTTGGAACTAAAAGCCTGCTGTACAGCCACGCTTGTCTTGTGTGTGATTTTTCCATTGGGTCTTTTTAATAGGATTTGGTTCTGGTGTGTGTGATGTTATGAAAACCACTATAGTGTGTCTTGAGAGCCAAGGCTTTGACCACAGAGTGCTGATGCACACAGCTGGATAATCCTATAAAGCAGCAGCAATATCTGCCTGGATGAAGCTGGGATTTAGGCAAGTGGTGTGAGAGAGGCTCCAGGTGAGACATGATTGACACAAAGTTTGGTCCTCTTCTATTCTCTAGGGTGCCGTTGGTCCCAGAGGAGATGCAGGCCCTGCTGGCCCCCCAGGACCCCCAGTGAGTACCACCAATGATCCACATCATGGCCTTCTCAGTGCCAGCTTTATCGTCTTCCTTTCCCTTTCACCTCTTGCTCACCTCTCTGTACTACCTCCAGGGACCGCCTGCGACAATGGTTCAGCCCCTGCCTATCAGGGAGGGCAGGCGGAAGAGACGAAGGCATTCCAATCGGGCGGGAGGAGCAGCCCCATCCAGGGAGGAGGATGTGGATCTGGATATGGAGGAGTTCCTCCAGGGAGATCAGCCTCTGGAGGATGCTGAGGGAATGGAAGAAGTCTTTGCCACCCTATCTTCCATGAAAACAGAAGTGGAGGTGATGAGGAGGCCCCTGGGAACCTTTGAGAGCCCTGCCCGGACCTGCAAAGAGCTCATGATGGTCCAACCTGACTACAAAGATGGTTAGCAAAGACATTGCTTCATAATTGATGCCTATTTCACCACCTTAAAAGTTGTATCCAAGAAAAACTAGTCCAGGAAAAACTGGAAACATTTAAAATATGCACACATCATCTAACATACACCCTTTTTAAGTCAAATGCTGTTTATCATTTCGCCAGCTGCATGTTATCATCTTGTTACTCTAGATGTGTTCATTATACCAACATCTGGTGTTTGATTGATGTCCTTTCTCTGTGCACTTTGTAGGAGACTACTGGATTGATCCTAACCAGGGCTGTCACCGAGACTCCATCAAGGTCTACTGTAACTTCACAGCTGATGGAGAGACATGTCTCTACCCTGACAAGAGGATTGAGATGGTAAGTCTCCAATCTCTTGTTGTCAGCCTTTACAAAGCCGACCTCGTCATATTACATAAGAGCACAAATCACTCCCTGTATCCCTTGAGTAAAATTTTACTCACTGTCCTCCCTCTCTTCCTCTGTGTGTCTAGGTGAAATTAGCAGCGTGGAACAAAGAGAAGCCAGGAAGCTGGTACAGCCAGTACAGGAAAGGCAAGCAGGTACAAAAAAAAAAAAACCTCTTCCATTTCCTATCATTAATCTTAGCTGGCTCCAAATGCCAGGCAGTCTTTTTCAGCTAAATTACTCTGTTTGAATGATATTCATGCATATGATTGATGTGCAAGCATTTGTATGAGTGTGTTCACATAAATGTGTAGGCATGCATGTGTATGTCCATCCATGTGCACATGGCGGGATGTGAATGTTTTTTGTTTATTCGTAAATCTGCACATTGTATAATTTGGCATTAATTTATCAAACCATGTGTAACGATAGAGCTGATTTGATATTGCCAGCAGATGATTTCAGCAGTCAGGATGACTCACACAAAGCCATTGGCAGCTCTGTCTCATTGACTAACGTTCAGGGCAGCATGCTCAGAGCATTGGACTTTCATGTGCACTTGAACAGAGGTCTCATATCCTCTCAGATAATCACAGAGCTGCCAGCACAATTGCAATTCACTGACTTTCTTACACTTTCCTTAATTTCCTTACTTCCTACTTTACTTTCCCTGTCTGTTCTGATTCTGAAGAGAAGTCGCCGTAACTTTTTCACCCTTCCTTACATAAACTCCTTCATCAGCACAAGATGGGAGATTTGTAATTTCGGTGATGGAATTAAAATTAGAAGTCATATTTGTCTGACAGATTATAGGCTCAGACGTTTCTTCATCTCTTTGAGAGAAAACCTGTTTTTGTGTATTTTTTCCTCATTCAGTGAGATTGTGTGTTATTTAAGGGAAATGCTGTTTTAAACTTGTGGCTATAGTACATATTATATTTCTCTGCCTAAGTAGTACACTAATGCCTATGTATCTGTGTCATCCAGTTCTCCTACAATGACAGGGATGGGAACCCTGTACATGTGGTTCAGTTGACCTTCCTGAAACTACTGAGTGCCACGGCCAAGCAGAGCTTCACCTATACCTGCCAGAACTCGGCAGGCTGGTTTGACAGCACCTCCCGCTCCTACCAGCGTGCCCTCCGCTTCCGGGGCAGCAATTACGAGGAGCTGACGCATGCCAAAAGCCCCTTCATCAATGCAGTACATGATGGATGCCAGGTCAGTGCAGGGACATGTCAGGGAAAGGGACTAGTTGGACAAATAAAAATTAGCCTTAATGAAACTAATGTGTATATGAATTGTGTTGCTGTGGTCAGCTGGTGCTTGATTTAATAAGTGGGTAGCCATCAAATCACTGACTTGAATAGGGATTTAGGCCAGAGAGTGGGGAGAGCTAGTTAGTCAAATGAAAATTCTAATAATGGCTTGAATTTCTCTCTTTCAGTTCCGCAAAGGTCAGGAAAGGACTGTACTAGAGATTGACTCCCCCTCGGCAGAGCTGCTCCCCATTAAAGATGTGGCTCCAGCAGACTTTGGCAACAGCAACCAGAAGTTTGGATTCCAAGTTGGACGAGTATGCTTCAATGGTTAACATCTTGCCAACAACAAACAAAAGAAAAAAAGACCTTGAAAGTTACTGAAAGTTTTCAGTAGAAGAAACTGAACTTTTACCGCTGCCCCAAGCAATATTTATTATATTATGTTCCTGTATGTGGTGGGTTTGTGGTATATTATTTAAGACTCTTCAACAGCCAATGAAATAGGTTCTATGGCTTTGCAACAATAAGAAGAATGTCAAGAAAGAGGACATGCAACAGTGGGAACAAAGTACATTTACCAAAGGGAAATATTCCAGTTAGATATATTTAATTTTAAGTATTTTTGTGTGTTTTTCTCACACTGTTTGAGTGCCCTGTAATTGATATTCTAGAATTATGAGGATTGCACCACTTGGTGATGACCACTCATAAACAAGACAGATCTGCCCGGTCACGGAAAGGAACAGTCTGTCATTCTGCGGTATGGGTCAGGGTCAAGTCGGACTTGTCAGACCATATATGAACTTATTGCTACTTTATGTTTTACAAAGACTGCGAATGAATACATCAGAGATGTTGTCATACTCATTTGCATGCTCAGATTTCACTGTAATGACAGTTGCATAGCAGTTGTGAAATAGCCTAGCATATTAATTCCACACAAGCACAGTAATTAATTTCCTGTGTGCAGGAATGATAAATTGTCCTTTTTACCCTTCAACTGCAGTTTTCTCAGTGAATTACCTTGATTAGTATTCCAATAGCATAGCTAGTTATTGAACCCGTCACTTACTTGAACGAATAAGGTTGTTTCCTTTATTGGACTGCTTCCCTCCATGGGCTTGATAATAAGCTTTTTGAGCCCTCCATGTTTCCAAGGACTACAGTACTGTATTATGTCAGATTAACATCCTTTCTACTGTGGTATATACTTGCCATGACATACCTCAGCAGCTAGGTTGGGGATATTTCAGGGCAAGAATTAAGAGCATGCTGATTAAAATGTTCTCTAGTCTTAACTGCAGTCCTTAATACCAAAAGACGTTTCACGCATCTCTTGAAAGCATTTTATTTTATGCTGACATAACCTGTTTTCACTTTTCCACCCTACTCAGAGGTTTTTGAGGTTTTGTTCATATGTTGAAATTTCAACAGAATATGTTGCTGTTCATTTGACATGATTTGCTCTTCAGTGGTGCTAAAGATGATTCTGTTTTTTATGTGTCACTGTGTTTGTGTGTCTCTGTGGGCAGGATTATAGGACTGGGGGGGGGGGTTATTGCTCGTTCAGCATGGAACACACTCAGAGGCTGGGGGACTAGTCTACTGTGTTTTTTGCACATCTTCTGGCTGATTGTGCCAATTTCACAGGGCCAGTGAAAGGAGTTTAGGGACTGATCAGAGCAATGTCGTTGATCGCTTTAAAGGGGAAATCCACTCTTAAATTGAATTTACATTGTGCTGTTCCACTGATTTTAGATTGTAAACCTAAACTAGAAATTGCAGCGTCAAGACTGGAGTTAATGATGTCATCAGGTAACGTTTTGAGAAGTTGATCCATTGTAGATTTTTTTTATGTTTCTTTGAAATTCCCTTTTAAAATTGCAGAGCTGTGAATCAGAAATTGTCCTCACATCCCAGTAAAAACACCATGGGTGCTGTTATAGTGCCAGGTTATTCCATTATTCACTGTCTGTGGAGCAGCTCCAGGATTTGTTTTTAGATGACATTATTACTACAGTCTGTCTCTGCATGTCAGCTTAAACAGAGACTTCTCCAAATTAACCAATTGAGTTGTGAAATATTACAGAAATGACATGCGTGTGAATTCGATTTAATGTTGATTTTCCCTTTAGCAAGTTAAATTTCTTAATGCTCTGCCTATGTACCTCCTCCAACTCAAACAGTAGACTCTGTATCCAGCATGTAATAATTATATAATAATTTTGCAATTCACTCCTGCTGTTCTATTTGTTTTATAGCATTTAAACATTCCAGTAATTAACTCCTCTCCTCCTGTCCCATCCTGCGCTATCCCTCCTGTGTATAGTGTTTTTTGTACTAATTTTATATACTGTACAGTTATTCTGAGGACTTTATGAGCAGTAATCTGTTGCCTGAATGAAAAACAAATGAATTTGTCAAAAATTGATGTGTGAATAAAAACAAACAAGGAATCAACCTGATTTCTTTTTCCTCTCCAGACTCCACAGGCAGGTTAGAACAATATCCATAAGAGCATGTGGCTGTCTGCAATGTCCAGTCAGAGTGTAATAGACAAACAAGGCTCTGCAACATTCACTCAACAAGCTTAAAGCATCCCCACACAGCTGATGTAATCAACTCTGATTTGCTCCCCAGTTCATATATTTCAATTAGCCCTGTTTCAGTTCTCAAGAGGGAAGGTGAGGAAGAGACAGAGGCAAGGAAGGATGGATGGTGAGAACAAGAGAAGGGGTCAGTAATGAAATGGCTGAGGATAAGAAATACAGCCATGGAAATTTGGTCTGTTTGGTGGAGGAAGCAAGAGCTGTGCTGTTGGATATTTATGTCAGACAGACAAAAAGGAGACAAAAAGAAATGATAGAAGTCCTAATGACTATTTTGAGTCTGACTTTGTGTGTACAACAATTTCATCGCACCCCTTTCTTATGCTGCCTCTGTCTGTCTGCCTACTTATCTCTGTTGCTACCACAAACACACACAATAATTGCTTTTTGGTCCATTCACGCATATACAATACACACACATATACCCACGCATACACACTCTAAAGCCTGTTTTCTTGCACACATTAAAGTGTTCATACCCACTGGGGCCCATTGTTCAAGGTTAGCGTCAATGGCAGAATAAAGGTTACCATGTTATTTTTTTCTCCTTTCTGCTCTCTTCCACTCAATTGAATTTTTACCACACTAAGCTCTTGACCAGGAAAGGTCAACTGTTGCCACTACCTCAGAATAATGATCAAGCAAAAGAGCAGTGTGACTATCAATATGGTATTTCCACGGTACTATGCCCTTTCCCCTTGCTTACATTCCACCCTCTAGTGCCCACCATTCCTGTGACATTGTGTCTCCAACATCTTGTATTTTTTCTGCTGAGAGCTGAACCTTTGTTAGATAGCATCACTGCAGTGCTATACAAGTATTTTCTCTGTTAAGAGCTGGAAATCTTTATGATAGACTAATATGCAAGACTAAACCCACCAGAATTGAGCTGTCAAATGTGACAATAATTTGGAAAACATGGTTACACAGTCTCTCCACTGCACAGAGATAAATCAGCTTGAGCAAACCATTGAGAAGAGCCCTTCATCCAGCTGATCCTGTGACCAATACTACAAAAACTACAAAATATAATACTGCATGGTAGCTTATCATGTAAGTATCTGTCTTTTTGAATAATAATTATTTTGCATACCATTAGCACCCAAAACACTTGGCCTTTATAAATTGCTCTTTCCAGACAAGATGTTTTTTTCATCTATTATTATGATTCCTTTCTTCCTTGAATCAGAATCAGAATCAGAAATACTTTATTGATCCCCGTAGGGAAACTCTTTGTTACAGTAGCTTGCCTTTACGTCAGTGCACACAGGAGAAGTACTAGAAAACGATATGATACACTATAAACACTATAAAACAGATCAGAAAATAAATTAAGTATCAGGTCGGTATAAGTATAAGGTAAACTAAGTGTCGAGTACCAAGTGGGTTTACTGGTTGATGATGAAAGTACAGTATAAAATACAGTGTCACCAAATATGTAATAAGTAATAGTAATAAGCGGAGGTGCATGTACTGTCGAGAGTAATAGAGGTATATAATATCAATAACAATAAATAAGAAAAACTAACATGGGAAAACTAATATTGCACGGGAGTAGTACACAGAATATTGCACAATTATTATTAATTATGGCGGAGATGTAATGCTCAATGTCCAGTTTAGTGACCTAGGGTCAAACAGACTAACGCTTAGAGGGAGGAGTTAAATAGTTTGATGGCCACAGGCAGGAATGACTTCCTGTGGCGATCTGTGGTGCTTTTTGGTGGGATAAGTCTTCCGCTGAAGGTACTCCTTTGCTTGACCAGCACGTCATGGAGCGGGTGGGAGACACTGTCCAAGATGCCGTGTAGTTTGGCCAGCATCCTCCTCTCTGACACCACTGCCAGAGAGTCCAGCTCCACCCCCACAGTGTCACTGGCCTTACGGATCAGTTTGTTGAGCCTGTTTGCGTCCGCTACCTTTAACCTGCTGCCCCAGCATGCAACAGCATACAGGATAGCACTGGCCACCACAGACTCATAGAACATCCTCAGCATTGTCCGGCAGATGTTGAAGGACCTCAGCCTCCTCAGAAAATAGAGGCGGCTCTGGCCCTTTCTGTAAACAGCCTGAGTGTTCTTGGTCCAGTCCAGTTTATTATCTAAGTGTACTCCCAGGTACTTGTAGTCCTCCACAATGTCTACACTGACCCCCTGGATGGAAACCGGGGTCACTGGTGCCTTGGCCCTCCGTAGATCTACAACCAGCTCCTTTGACTTTGTCGCATTGAGCTGCAGATGGTTCTACTCACACCATGAAACAAAGTTACCCACCACAGCCCTGTACTCCGTCTCATCACCACTGCTGATACATCCCACCACAGCAGAGTCATCAGAAAACTTCTGAAGGTGGCAGGACTCTGTGTGGTAGCTGAAGTCTGTGGTGTAGATGGTGAAGAGGAAGGGAGAGAGGACAGTCCCCTGAGGGGCCCCAGTGTTGCTGACCACGCTGTCTGACACACAGTGCTGCAGTCAGGTAGTCCACAATCCAGGACACAAGGGGGGCATCCACCTGCATCGCTGCCAGCTTTTCACCCAGCAGGGCAGGCCGGATGGTGTTGAAAGCACTGGAGAAGTCAAAAAACATGATCCTCACCGTGCTTGCCAGCCTGTCCAGGTGGGTGTGGATGCGGTTAAGCAGGTAGATGATGGCGTCGTCAACTCCCAGCCGGGGCTGGTAGGCGAACTGAAGGGGGTCCAGGAGGGGTCTGACCATGGTCTTGAACATGAACTATTACTTCAACAGATGGTTGTGACTGAATTTCATGTAAGTGAAGCTTGCAAAAGTAGATTTTTGTATCCAAATTTAAAGGATTGCTGTACTCTATTATTGATTGGGAGCACGCTCTGTGGCAGACACCACACCTGTAGTGCTTTGTCTTTGAATGCAATCTGGACAGGATTGTTGTAATATCTCTTCTGCTGTATCTAGAGGGTGACACACCAAACTCTGCAAACATTATCTGTGTTAGATATATCTTCAATCACCATGTAATCTTTACCGTACAGATGTGAAAATCTTAGATGTACTCTTGAGCTAAGCTCTTGGCCAATTTTGCATTGCTGTTCACTGCTATTCCATCAAGGATCTGAGCAGAGCTGTGGGTCTATAGTTGGCATTGATGAGCTACATTTAGGCCCAGGAGTACATTAGTGTAACCCACAGGCAGCAGGATCCTTAGTTGCTGCACATTGGAAACAAGATTGTCTCTCTTATTCCGTCTCTCTCTCTTTCTGTTCTCTCTCTCTCTCTCTCTCTCTCTCTGTTCTCTCTCTGTTCTCTCTCTGTGTTCTCTCTCTCTCTCCCTTTCTGTTCTTTCTCTCTCTCTCTTCTCACATCTCTGTCTCATTATTCTGGAGTTGAAAATGTTAGAGATGTTTCTTTGTTGTTTGTTGGACTGTCTAGTCTCCCTCCTATATTCTATCTCTCTAGTTTTTCTTGCCCTCGGCTCCTCTCCTGTGACATTGATTCTAACTAAGCTGAACGTGTCACAAAGTCACAGTGAGAAATGAACAAATTAAACAGACGTTCAAATTAAAGAGAGAGAGTCAGTGGGAATATCTACATTTCCGGATGAACAGGGACATTCCCTTGGTCTCAACTCATCCACCCAAATCCGGATGTTGTGTCACAATAGATAACAGCAGACATTATTTTCCATGCCACTGATGTGTGTATGAGTGTGCAAGCTGCTCTCAGATTAGCATCTTGTACTGTACAAGTGGTGGGGAATAACTTGGATCATCTCTAGCTTGTGCTGAACATGCTCCTTGATGCGTAGGCCTGTATATGTGTCGGTGTGGGTATTTGAAATGGCTGAGCAGGGGTACTCTTATTAGTGTGCATGCAAGCGCCTCTCCTGCTCCTTTATCTCAGGAAGGGTGGGGGGAATCATTTCCACAGATGCCTTTTCCATCAAAAGCGCTTATCGACAAAGCTAACATTAGTAAAGCAGTTTGAAAAAAATTACTTGAAGACGAGGGAGGGCAATAGAAATCCCTGGGCGAGTGGACAAAGAGCATGGTGACATTCGGAAGCCCAAGGCCCTGTGTGTCTGAGAGAGTGTCAGATGATTATCTGGCAGACAGAGAGCCAAGATTCAAACGAACAGCTTGTGAACACCCCACACCGCCTCCAACACACACACACACATCCTACTCCTAATTTTCAGTCTGCTGCAGCTCTCAGCGTCCACCACCACAACCACTACTACAGCCTGCCATCCCAGACAGCCAAAGTAATCAGTGGTGTCTTATTTACCACAGTGGGAGAGGGACACAGAGAGAAATAGGGGAATGAGAGAGAAGGAAGAGAGAGAAAGAGAGCGATAGTTATTCACTAGACAAGCCTGTGTTGTATGAATCACTCAGGCCAATTTAAACATGCAAAGCTGTTCATAAATCCAAGGCAGAGAGTGTTAATGAACAAACTTAGCTCTGATCAGGAAAACAGGAGGAATAGACACAGGGGATCTGTATTAGGCTTTGTGTGTGTGTGAGTATCTCATTTGTTAGTGAGTATAAGCGAAAGAGAGTGAGAGTCGTAACTGCATGACCCCATCGTTCAATAGAGTTGATTTTTCCCCATAAATCAGACGAGGCAGCCAGGGAAAGAGTGTGAAAGAGACAGAGACTGAGTGATTCAGCTGTGGGAGTACACCGGCTCAGACCTCAGTTGAAAATCCGGGGAAACTAATCATTTCCATTCACCTCGATGAGTCTGGCTGCTCTCATCTGTGGTCCCGAATGCACAGAAATCCTCATCTTCTCTTGACCTCTCACTTAGTCACCCCTCCACCCCTTTTCCTTCACTCTCCCTCTCTGAATGATCAATGCACCCTGTCCTGTATCAGTTCCTGTACGGCACTGACACGGTTGTTATTCTATCACAGAGAATCAGACGTGGCAGCATTTCATGGGCACCTGGACACTTTTCATAAATCTTGCAAGGCAGAGGTGAACTGCAGAGGAAGCAGAGTTTGTTGTGTGACAGACCAGAAAAGAATTGGCACTCAAAAGCCTCATTTAGTCTAAAGAGAGATATAGACAAAATACATTGTTTGAGGTGTGAGGGTGCTGAAAGAAACTCATGTATTGGTTATAAACGGTAATATGTTTTCTGTCACTTGTACGAAATCCCCAGTGTCATGTCACGGCCGAGTTATCAATAAACTTGCTGAGGGGATAAAGTGCATCCTTTTCTCTTCACTTGTCGGTGCAACTAGCAACGTTTGAATTATGCTTTCATATGTTTCACAGTAATGAGTACAATTGGGCCTGAGTCTGCTGCTCTTCAATAATTCAGAACCAACCTGAGACATGAAGCAATATTCTGAATCTGCAATCGGGAATTATTCCTGCAGTCACTCATTTTTCTTGTCTGTCTTTCTCACTAATTCTGATTCGCTCTTTTAGACTAGTTTCTCTCTTTCTTCATACTGTATGATCAAAATTGCAGTGCAAAAGACCCATGCCCTCTCTTTATCTCACTCACACATACACATGCAGTACACACTCACAGCACGATGATTGAATGCTTTGCTGTCTGAATAAACCAGAACCTACTCTGTTTAAATCGCAAAGCTTCAATTCGAATTCTATTGAAGATGCAGGCTCCACTGACGCTCTATATGCACTGTATGTTTCTTGTACATATTTACACACATGTACGAGCATTACGGTGTCATGTTGTGGATTGAATGTATGCTTACGTTAGATAGACTATGTGTTGATGTGTGTGCCTGTGCTGCTGCAGTGCTAATGAGAGACTAGGGGTTTTAGGGTTTCAGGTGCTGGTGCTTTGAGAGAGGAGGTGAGTGACAGGGCTCATGAATAGTGATGGCCAACAGCTGCTCATTAACCAAGAGACTGTCTGTCAGCCAGCAGAGTGGAACAGCAGCCCTTCCCCTATGTGTACACACACTTGCACATAAACACACACAAGCATGAAAATACATACACATGTGCACAAGACCATGCAGATGTGCCCACAACCAGCGCGCACACACACACATAGAGCTCATCTCCTTCATCTGGGTCCCCTGTGCCTTCTGTGGAGCGAGGGCAATCCTGCCTTTCCCCCTGACAGCATGAGCGGAGTGCGACTATTACCTATGTGCTCACACCAGTCCCGCTGGGGCAAGCCCCTCACTGAATATGGAAACACCTGCCAGATGTAAATTCTGAATGAGGCCCAGAGTGCAAAAGGTACGAAAGATTGAGGCTAAGGCAGTGCCCAAGGAAGAAATTATATTCACTTTTTAAGTGGTTTTAAACTGTTGAAGAAACATCTGCAACCTTTATTGTCTACCTCACTTTCATTTTGATTTTAAAGAAAGTTAGAATTCTAAGGTGACCTAGATACTGTACGTATGAGTGTGTGTTTCAATACTTTTATAACTGTGTAATGTTGCTTTTCAAAATAAATCTGTTTGAAATTGCATATAAAGAGAGTAACAAAAAGTCTGCAAGCCAGTGGTGGTTGCATTGTCTTACAAGAATATCACACTGTGAAACTGGTGTCTTTGAAATCAGGCTGGGAATGTAGTTGGCCTGGCCACAGCGTGTACAATCCTGAGGCTTATCCAAGAGGAAAATGTAAGCATGATGTGACACAGTGAAATGTAAAAATAATATGACAGCAATTGAGAACAGTATTTGCTGTATTTTGTTGATTTAAAAAAACATTTTTGTATTTCAGAATCAAAGATTGTCAGAAAAAAAATAATAAACACACTATTTTATCAGAGGGGAATATGTTGTCATTGTTTTCCCTACCAGATTTAGGCATCTCAGGCAGTGGTAAAAATAAAAGGGAGAAACCAGTAGTTGTTGTTGTGTCTCTGTTGGTTGCACAGGACCAGAATGTGAAGGGTGTCACTGCCATTTCAGTTCAATCTAAATGGATTTGACAGAATCTTGATTGATGAATAGCAGAACAACATCTACATTAATAATAATAAACATAATTTATATAGCACCTTTCATAACATAGAATGCAGCTCATAGTGCTTCACAAGGGAAACAAATCAATGACAGGTTTTGAAAACAAGAGACACAAGTATAATATTTGTAATAAAAGCAAGTTAATAATGGTAAAACCAATCTTAAGATATAACAACCATAAAATGTATTTATTTATTTATTTGTGGTGGGAGTTTGTTCCAAACGTTTGGTGCATAACAACAAAAAGCTGCTTCACCATATTTTTCGTAAGTCATTTTTGGTACATTGAGCAAACCAGCACTAAATGACCTAAGGGAATGGTTTGGAACATACTCAGAAAAGCACTCGGAGAGGTATGAAGGTGCTAAACCATTTAGGGCCTTAAAAACAAGTAAGAATTTTAAAATCAATCCTCAACATTAGAGACTGTCTTGAACCCAAGTCCTTGCTCCTGATTTTCTTTTAACGCAATCAAAGATGGCAATTCATTGAGAGACCTCTCCATTAAAAGCAGCACATAATACAGAAATACAAGCAAGCAATGACAAGTTATTCATCGAATGTAAAATATTAAAGTTTAAATCTGTAGCTCTCTCTTATTGTCACCCTCTGCAGCTGCAAGGTGACCACTGACGATGGCAGAGTTGTTGGTTGTGCAGAAGTCTGTTGTTTACTTAACTCCATTGCACAACTTGTGATACAGGGCTTATGTTTGAAGCTTGACTGAGCTGATGCTTGATGCGTGAAAATACAAATATGGTGTAAAATGTGTTGATTTCACTTCCATTTTGAACTTACTTTATTGGCATTCTCAACCAAGACAGTTGTAACTCAACAAGCATAAAAGGCTACCTGTCTCAGTAGCAAGATGGAAAGAGCATCTCCAAATTACAGTCACAGTTAATCTGCCAGTTATGTGTTTTATTAAGCAATAGTTGATATATTAACACTGAATCAAAAGACTCCCTGTAAGGACTGCTGGTGCTCCTAATACCACTGACAAACACCTCACTTTTAAAACCAAAACAATTTAGTCAAAGGTCAAAGTGGATAGAGAGAGAACTTCAATAGGACACCATTGTTGGTCTCTTTCATTTGGATGTCTATGTGTCATAGTGACTGGCAACAGGAAACACACTGGACTCAAATGCTGACAAAGGATTTGGCAGGAAGCCTTAGCAGGCAGTTTACTAAGAACAATGATCAAAAAAAGAGGCTTTTTAAAGTTAGCAGGCAGCCAGTTAAAACAAGGGAAGAAGGGCTGAGACAGGAAGGCAGGAAATAATAGGCAAGCAGCAGGTCATAGACATGTTGGCAACTTGCAAGCAGGTTTCAGACCGTTAACAGGCTCAGGTACAAAGCTAAAACAGATTATCTGGGAAAATTTTACTCAGCCAGACAGTATGTTTACTATCATGTTATTTAACTTTTGCATTCTGATGGTGGAAAATGACTGCTTGTCACATGACACCAATTTGCCTGCTTTATATGCAAATTTGCATACGATATCATCTGAAGACTTCTTTAGACTTTGTGAGCAGCCAGTAACTACATTCCTTGGAAGACAAATGGTGTTACATGAAGACGGCTCACTCTAAGTTCACCTGTAATTACTTCTAATGCTAAACGTCTATTTGGTCGGAGAGCATCCATTTGAAAATCACTCTCTCACCATTCTTAAAGCCAACTCCCATTTCTTGTGAGATTCAAAGCAAAGTAATAATAAGTCAGTACGCTATAGATGACAATGGATGCAGCAACACCTCTAGTTAAAAGCCTCTGATGGAATGCTCCTTTTGTTTATCGATTGAGAGAGAAAGGCATCCACCGTGTAATTGTAGCCTCATTTGATCTCAAATAAACCATGCTGTCCTACACAAGGGAGAGAGCAGGGCAAGCATAAGCTGGAAACACCTTCATTACACCAAACACACACTCCAGCACACTTACTTCCTTTGCCTGACTCTTGCACGCACACAGACACACTCATTTGCACAATCCTTTTAAATTATATTGCCCTCCCTCTGCTGGTCTGTCTTTTTCTCCAATCTCACTCTGTGTCTTGTCTTCAATCATACTCAACAAACAACTATACACACAGGGTGCACACACACAAACACACACATTCACTCTCCCCGCCTATCTTGGAATGAGCCTGGGATTGATTCTAGTCACACTAGAGTGGGGCGAAATGAGCAGTCACTCTGAATAGGCAAAGGCGTCAAATAATACAGATATGAACGTCAGAGGAATAATTGAAGAAAGTGTTTTATATGTAAAAGACAGAGGAGGATGGAGTGGAATTGAATCTCAGAGAAAATGAGGAGCGGGTTGTGTCCCAGGGGACCGACTCACAATGCCTCAGCCTTGTTTGAAGAAAATAGAGGATAATTAGAGTGGTCAGTGGCTTCCACAGGGCCCAACACCGCTCAGCCTCACTCTTCCTTTATCTGTCTTTCATTCACTCTCTCTCTCTCCATTTGTTAGCCTCTTTCTTATAGCATCTCACTCTATTGTCAGTCTATGTTCATATACCCCTATATCCATGTTTTCTCTCTGTCTCTTGCTCAGTCTTTCTGTTCTCTTTCTTTCATCCATGCTTCTCTAGTTGTACTCGCCATGCCTAGTTTGTTTTATCAGTCTCTCTTTGCCTGCCTCCCTCCATCACTCTATCCCTCCCCCAGCAGGCGCAGAGCTACATCAGTGGAGTTGATCAGATATTCAAGGCACATATGGACAGCACTGACGGGCATAAATCATGAGTATTTTGAAGTGCCCATGCAGGGTTCTTCAGACTGCTTGTAGTGAGCAGGAAAAGCTCTGTGGAACCAGTGCATGAAATCCCTCTCTTCTACCTCCAGTTTCATGCTAAATCTTTCTCTTACTTTTCTTTACAAAGTGTCAACCTCTGCCTCTACAGTCTCTCTCTCTCTCTCTCTCTCTCTCTCTCTCTCTCTCTCTCTCTCTCTCTCTCATCCTGAGCCAACTCAATATGGGTTAATACTAATGCATCTTCCATGTCTTAGCACTGTGCATTCACAGCCTGAGAGGTGACTGATTTTCAAAGGAACTGCCACCCCGCCACTCCACAGCAAAGTTGTGAGCATCTCTGTGGTCTGATCCTCCATCCCTTGTTTTTTTTCATTGGCTAGCTTGTCGGCATGACAACAACCTGTCTCTAAGGCAACGGACTAGCCAGCAGTTAGATTCCTTGGTGTTTGGACATGTAGTGTTGCCTCAAGCTTTCCCCGGGTCCCTCGTTGGCAGGACAGCAGATGACAATATTTCCTTCTAAACCAGAAAGGGTTAAAACCTGCTCTCTCCCCTCTCGCAGACACAATCCACGATCAGCACCAGAGTACCAGATAGGCATTATATAGGCCTCAAGTTACTTGGCGTACACTGAGTAACATTTTGAAAACAAAATAAGAAATAAAGCTTCCCAATAACTGCCAACCTTTCATTGCTCCAATTCCAATCAGCTGTGAGTGTCATCATAAACAAAGATTACCTCTGACTAATATCCAGCTAGTCAATATTGTACAGAGATGAAAATCATTACAAAATCAATTGACGTGCTCCATAATCACAGAGGAGATTCCTGAAGCTTCCCACAAGCATTTATCTCCCTGTGTGTGGCCACAAACCAACAGGCAGCACAAATAAATCTCCACGCTCTGCTGTGTCCTTGCGCTCTCTCTGCCTCTCTCCAGATGACTTGTCCTCTGTCTCCCTCTCTCGCTCCAAGTCCCTTGATATTGATTGGGACCCTACTGGAGGGAGCAGGGATAAGATAAATAAGGAGTCAGTGGCCATGAACAGCTCTCTCACTCACCCTAACATGAACGGAAGGATAATCATCTGACAGACCTGAGAAAGTGACCATGTATTTCTCAGGCCACTTTCATACAAATTACCTCTCCTATCACGTTAGCCACAAGGATCCCCAGTCTCAATCCCAAACATGCCTCCAAACACACACTGTTTCAGTGACATTTTGATGATTTCAGCTGAGTGTTTTGGCACATACAGTAGAACCCTAGTCATATTTTCATTCTCAAATTAAACCATCTGTAAAACATGTCATCATCAAAACTGAAATAAAATGAGGTACAGCTGCAAACATTACAGGTACTTAACGGAAGCCTGGTGCATGGTGGCTCCTCAACTGTGCAGCCGAAAACAGCATCATTTAAGCAGGTGCCTGCCTGTTTTCACTCTACTCAGGATAATTATCTAAGTAGTGCACAAGGCATCAAGTTCTTCTACATAGACCATTACACACCACGTCACACTATACCTCTATCAATCAAGCCAGATTTCACTGAAGTGCAATAAGGAACAAAACTGATTGATTGTCACACCGTGTACAGCAAAACGCTGGTATCTGCACACAAATACACAGCACACAGGCATGCGTAAAGTCATCTGTAAACACGAGCACACACAGTGGGGTAAATAACTGCCGGTATCTCTTGTAGCGCCAGAAGCAGTGGCGCGAGGCTTCCCCTCAGATTTTGAAAGCCCTATCTGTATCAGAAACAGCAAACCGAAAAAGCAATTTGCTTTGTCACACAGAGACATGCTTGACTACACTGAATAATTGCACTGCAGCTCTGGAAAGAGCTGTTTTCCTTTTATCTAATGAAGGCCTTCAGGGGAGGGAGCACGGGTGTGTGTGTTTTGTGTGTGCATGCATACAGGTGTGATATGCAATATATGTGTCTCAGGACTTCTGTATGTATGTGTCAACATATATAAGTGTGCAACTGAAAGATAAGCAGTTGAGGCATAAAGATTTTCATTGCTCTATCTGATCTAATCCTACCAGTGTCCCTTTGCTGCTCGCCTTCCTTCCACACTGTTCCACTGCAATATATTGATTAATCAAATCTGCATGTTGCCTCTCGACTGTGTCCAGTTTCAGGTTTAAGGCAGTCCCCTGATTCAATAATGCAGAAGCTGAGAAGCGGAGAATAAAAGCCCCTGTGCCTGGCCTAACTCCTGAGAAGTGCTGAGTCCGCACTCTGCTGCCTGCCGGCCTGCCTCTGTGGAGCTTGGCAGAGCAGTGTGGAAGCTGGAGGGACAACTTCAGCCTCCAACCCCTACATAACTACAGTACAGAGGACCTGAAGAGGCCCTAGTGAGGATATGGAGAGGGCGGTTAAAGGCAAGCAGTTTAAAAGAAAAAGTCCCTTCTTCCTATTCATTCTTTATTATTGGTCACAGCAGTATCCAGAGGCAAATGAGAAGGCAGTGCTTGATCATCTGGGGCAGAGGAGAAGGGCATGGAGATGAGAAAAGTGGGAAAGAAAACAAAGAGAAAACAAACACAAGGGAAGAAAGAAAGCACCTTCTCTGATGACTGCTTGTGTGTTCAGGAAAAGGTTGGTGAATTGCCATAATGACTCTAAAGCATTTGTTCCACTGTGGAACTGTAATTAAGCCATCAGCCACAGTTTGGAGTCCTTAACTCCATAATGAGGCTGAATGTGCACAGTTCGTGCTCTGTGGATAAGCTGCTGTAATCACTTATATCTGCTTAATTATGTAAAACCATTCTTTTATCCTACTAGTGTCTCATTCTTTATCTCTTCCTTTCTCCCTCTCGGTCTCTGTCATGGTCTCTTCTTTTGAATATAACCGGTACCATAAAAGCATAGGGACACAGTAGGAATGAGCACATTTGCTGGCAGATATCAATCTGAGACAGCTATGCTGGGAATTGTCAGTCCAAAAGGCTGCTGGGACATAAAGTACAGCGAGAAATGAGTGCTAACAAAGGGCACTACATAAGGGAAGAGGTGTGTTAGCTGCAGCTACTTTAAGAATAAGCACAAAGCTCTCACCACTCTAAGGAGCTTTTTATTACCTTTCTCCATGCCCTCCTTAGTATTGGTCAGAGGGACATTATAGCTCAGATGGAGGTATTGTATAAGGCATTCTCCTTTCTTCTCCGACTCTCAAGTTCATTTTAGATTTCAGGATCACAGCTTCACTTGCACACATTTCCTGAATTACAATAGGACTATTATTAGTGGTCCAGCTCCAGTGTGACGGAAGTGAAGATGTGTGCTGGGTGCTGCAGGTTATTTGAAATGGAAGTGAACACCATCTATCTCCATGTCCCTAATGGAGATAACCTGGTTGTACTCTTTTTAGATAGACCTACATCAAAGCTCTCCTTCTACAGTACTTCAGAGATCACTACACCACTACATGTTGCACACACACAAACACATGTACTCAGACACATACACTCACTCTTGAGAGTGTGGCAGTGGAAATCTTGTGATGCTTGGGAAATTTACACCATAGGCAGGCTGCAGTGGGGGGAGAAAAAGCCCTAAATGCGTGAAAAACATGAAGCTGCCTTTGTTTCAATGGAGCAGAAAAAACAGTAGAGAAAAATGTCAACAACAAATAACTGCTGGTTTCCATTGCCGCAGGCGACATGGACTTTGGTTCCCTCATGTTTCTTTTCTCCCGCATTATGCATCATCTTTTCAACCAATTAAACACAAATACAGACTACAACTCAGGGAGCGTCTTAGTACTGCTCGTTCTGGGAGAAACAGACAGAGGAGGGAAACAGAGGGAGACACGTGAGGGGAAGAAGAAGGGGAGAAAGGGTTGGTTTAAGCTAAAACTGTCGTAAGGCGAGGTGCTATATGGAGGTATGTGGACCCAAAAGCAGATGACAAGGAAGCGGTCTCAGGGTGAAGTAGCCGGATGGCTACCATGTTTATTGTTGGGTGGAATGCAGGCAAGAACAGGCAGAGGTGAGCAGACAGGTAATGAGTAGACAAAATCCAAAAATCCAAAATCCTAGAATCCAAGAATCCAAGATAAACTCACAATACACTTGGCCGCAACAACACCATGTGTACAACGATGATCCGACCCAAAACAAAGAAAAGACCAAGACTAAATACCCTAGGGGAGGTGAGATAACAAGACACAGGTGCCAACAATCAAGGGAGGACCAACAATCAAAACTGGATGGAAAACACAGACAGGAAGTAAAAACACAAGACACACAAGGGAAGGAGGCTACTACAAAATAAACCAGGAAGTGATACACCAAACTACCACAGTACCCCCCCCCCCCCTCAAGGGACGGCTCCCAGACGTCCCAAACAAAACAAATCAAACACAGTCAAGGGACGTTCCCTTCTGAAACAAGTTCACAACAGTTCAAATCAAGCCGGGTAGGTGGAGGGGGTCCGGAGGAGGGATCCTGGGTGCGGAGGGGGTCCGGAGGGGGGATTCAATGGCCAGGTGGGAGACTTGGGGCGGACGGCCCGGGGGCTGGACAGGTGCGGAGCTGGGAACCTCGGAGCTGATCTCCTGAGGTCCGTGATGGAGACTGACACCATCCAAAGACCAGACAGAAGACCGGCGGCGAACACTGAGAGTCACAGGAGGCCGGCGACGAAGGCGGAACCCTCCTGGAGGCCGGCGACGAAGGCGGAGAGTCACTGGAGGCCGGCGACGAAGGCGGAGAGTCACTGGAGGCCGGCGGCTGACGTTGACCCTTCCGGGAGGCCGGCAGCAAAGCCCGAGAGTCTCTGGAGGCCAATGGCGAGGACTGACCCCTTCTGGAGGCCTGCCCATCCACTCAGGGACCAATGGCGGTACAGCGGGGCCGGGAACCGGCAACGAGACGTCAGGACGGGGAGCCGGCGACTGGATACCAGGGCATGGAGCCGGCGACGGCGGGACATCAAGACAGGGCGGCAAGGCGGTTAGGCCTGGAGCCGGTAGCAAGGCGGCTGGACATGGAGCCGGCTCTGGAGCAAGAAGCTGCTGCGATCCAGCAGGGACTGGAGCAAGGGGCTGCTGCGACCCAGCAGGGACTGGAGCAAGGGGCTGCTGCGACCCAGCAGGGACTGGAGCAAGGGGCTGCTGCGACCCAGCAGGGACTGGAGCAAGGGGCTGCTGCGACCCAGCAGGGACTGGAGCCGGCGTGGCAGCAGGACATGGCACTGGCGACTGGACCTCCGGACATGGCGCCGTCTTCGGAACCTCAGGGCTGGGAGTACGGAGCTGCTGCGATCCAGCCGGCAAACGAGTCGGCTGCGATCCAGCAGAGAGTTCAGGGAACTGCTGCGATCCAGCCGGGAAACGAGTCGGCTGCGATCCAGCAGAGAGTTCAGGGAACTGCTGCGATCCAGCCGGGAAACGAGTCGGCTGCGATCCAGCAGAGAGTTCTGGGAACTGTTGAGGTCCGGCGGAGAGTCCAGGGTGCGGCTGATATCCAGCGGCAGCGACGACATGGTGCGGCTGCGATCCAGCGGCGGGGGCGAGGACAGGGTGCGGCTGCGATCCAGCGGCGGGGGCGAGGACAGGGTGCGGCTGCGATCCAGCGGCGGGGGCGAGGACAGGGTGCGGCTGCGATCCAGCGGCGGCGACAAGGAGTGATGGCTGCTGCCGTCCAGAAGAGACAGGGAGAAATGGATGGAGCCGTACAGAAGAGAAGGGGAACGATGGATGACGCAATCCAGTAGATACCGGGAGCGATGGCTCCTGCCATCCAGCAGAGACCGGGAGCGAATGCTCCTGCCATCCAGCAGAGACAGGGAGTGGTGGAGAGTGACCGGAATCTGTAGGCGAGGTAGTGCCGGCTGTTGAGAGCTGGGTGGTGAGTCGGGAGACCTGCTGGGTTAGCTGTGTGATTTGGGAAACCATGGCCTTTCTGCTGTCTGTCAGAGTCTGGAGTAACTGTTCGTGCTGGCCAAGCAGAACCTCTCTGTTAGCCAGTGCTAAGTGGTAGGGTGCTACCTGTGGGTCTTTACCTGCTGGGTCCATGTTTGGTCGGATCATTCTGTCGTAAGGCGAGGTGCTATATGGAGGTATGTGGACCCAAAAGCAGATGACAAGGAAGCGGTCTCAGGGTGAAGTAGCCGGATGGCTACCATGTTTATTGTTGGGTGGAATGCAGGCAAGAACAGGCAGAGGTGAGCAGACAGGTAATGAGTAGACAAAAGCCAAAATCCAAAAATCCAAAATCCTAGAATCCAAGAATCCAAGATAAACTCACAATACACTTGGCCACAACAACACCATGTGTACAACGATGATCCGACCCAAAACAAAGAAAAGACCAAGACTAAATACCCTAGGGGAGGTGAGATAACAAGACACAGGTGCCAACAATCAAGGGAGGACCAACAATCAAAACTGGATGGAAAACAGACAGGAAGTAAAAACACAAGACACACAAGGGAAGGAGGCTACTACAAAATAAACCAGGAAGTGATACACCAAACTACCACAAAAACAATGGACAGATGCGATTGTGTGTGTGTGTGTGTGTGTGTGTGTGTGTGTGTGCTAGGTGGCTTCACTTAAAAGATGGACCTCTTGGAACACTATCTCTGTGGGTCTGCCAGTCTGTCTCCCCTCATTTCTTCATGTTTCTGTGAGTCTGAGAAGGGCAGCACTTCGCCGTTGTTTTGTTTTGATTCAGTGACACGAGCAGACTGCCGTGCAGTTCATCTAAATGATGATTGATAATGTTTGCTGAATTATGGCGAGGCGCAGACATAAAGCATGGCAGGGCCTCTTTGCAGAAACCCCAACTGAACCTGAGTTGTCCTTGCCCTGGTTGCCTTGGTTATATGCAGGTAGTAAAGTGAGACAGCCCAAGAGAGGATGTGAAAAGCAATGTTTAATTCCATCTTCAGGTTTTCACACATTTCCATCCGGGCACTCGGGCAAGCATTGCTATGGCAACTGAACACTCTTGACCTTCTGACCCAATGGCTGGTTGAGCATCACCACATGTTCTGTATTATTCCAGATGTCCAAATGAAAATAAATAGGCTTTCCCTCATCTGTATGAAAGGAGAGAGGAGATTTAGTGAACTGTCTTTGTCTCCTAACACTGATCTGACAGGAAAAGCTTTTAAAAATGGACATTTATTTTAATTGTAAGATTAATAGCTTTTGATAAATCCTGCTATGAATGGAGGTCCACAATGGTCATGTTCAGCAAGCTTTGCCTGAAATCCTGTATTTTTAAACTTAATGTCTAGATTTACAATTTCTATCAGTGAAGTGGAAAGACGAACTCAGCAGGCGAAGAGTGTGAGCTGTGGCAGTCCATTTGGCTGTACAAAGTCATTGCACTTTTAGGACTGCTGAATGAGGCGTTTCATGCTGTTTACATAGACGCGAGTTGATTAGACATTCATTAGGAAGCATGACAGTGAAATGCGAGATGCATGCTGTTGTAATGTTTGCACAAGGCTTTTGTGTTGGCTTATCTGTATAATGTTTGCAGGAGTGTCAGGGTTTACACTTCTCTATCTGTGTCTTTATTGACATGTTGATGTTGTAGTGAAGTGTGTTTGTGTGTCATAGATTGCTTGTGAGTGTATTTATCAGTGAGCATTAAATTTAAGCCAAAGACTGAGAGCTCTATCAGCTCAACGTTATCCTGTGTGCCCATTGGACTACCTAATGTAGATTCAACATTCTGGATACTTTCAGGAAGCATATGGTCTTTCAGTCCTATTGCATAATATCTCAGCAGCACCGGCAGCAGCAGTAACATTACGAAGATCAATAACAACCACAAGCTCTGTCACAGGACAGACACCAATGTTTGCTAGATGGATAGAGCAACTCATGTTCTCCAACTTCACAAAATCCAATTCGACTGTCTGTGTATGTCTGTGTGATGATCTACAATCTAGTCACTCACTGGGCCTATCCACCTGTCTAGTATTCACTATAACCATGAACAAAACACTAAGCTCTTCTTTATCTAGCTCTGCTCTACCACAGTTCATTCTCACAGTGTTTAAAATTCTTCTTGCTTTCCAATTATTTGAAGAGAATCAATTCCTGGAAATTGAAAATCTATATAATGATAGGCTTGGCAACGGTGGCTCAATACAAATAGTCCCATCTAAACAGCTGTGTTTTAATGCTGAAGTACCATACTTTTTGACAAGCAGAGTGCCTGTAGGCAGTCGGAGACAAACAGTCACACATACATACACACACACCCACAGAAGCACAAAGATGCTGGTGGTTGTTAAATTTAGTCCTCAGGCCACTTCAAAACAGTAGATATGTTTCATTGCCTCAAATATTTCAGCAACACACTCATGTCGTGGATATTCTGCAATGAAGACTCATAAGAGAGAAAGTGGCTTTTCTGGGTTTTATTCTTACACTTGCAAGTGGGCGTGATAGCAAAGAGCAACACAGAGCTGTCTTAGGTAAAAGGCAAAGCATTATTCATAACTGTCAATCTTTATACACTCAGAAGTTAGATATGCCCATTCATTGGAACAATTTCACTGGTTATGACAAATCATTACACTAGAAAGAAAAACATTAAATAGTATTTTGAGGAAGCTCTTCTTCAATAACATGTCTCATCTGTTTACCTTTGCAGAATGTCATGATGCTCTGACCATGTCAGAGCATGATCTATATTTTCTGCTATACAACTCACACAGAGAAACACAGAGAGAGAAATCCCAAATTAAGTCATGAAGCATGAAATACAATCAAACAACCATAAGTCAATAACTAACATAAACACTGGGGGTAACCATGAGAAAATGAGAAGTGAAAGAGAGAGAGACAGAGGGGGCTACTTCATAGAGGCAGAAAAAGGTCTATACTGGATAAATGTAAAAATTTGTGATTTTAGTGCCACATCTGCCTAACACAGTACAGTCACATGTGAGGTGATGGGAAGAGAGGGAGATAATGCCTGCCTGAGAGGACACACAGTAGCCCTGAAGGTCTATTTTTTCCTTTTTCTTGGCCTTCTTGGAATGAAAAAAGAGAAAAATGCTGCATCTTTGACAAATGGGTTATGCTTTGTTTGCATTTACCTACGAAATATTCGCCCATTTCCCTCAATGCCCCAGGTCTCTAAATCGTAACAGGGGATGGAGCTGTAGGAGAACAACCAGGAGAAGGGAGGAGTCTGTTAGTACAGTGTATTTATTTCCTCAGCATGACCATTAAACACACTGGCACTCTGACCCCATGCAATGACTCAACATCACTTTTACTCACCCTGGCAGCTTTGGGCTTCTCTATTATTCTCAGCTTCATATTCTGCTGTATGTATCTGAGTAGAGGCAGGATCCAGGATGGTACAGTAAAATACAATAACTGTGGTGAAAACAACAGCACAGGAAGGCAGGAATAATTCCTGCATTCTTCATTCCTTTTTTCTTTCTTGTACAACACCCCTCACTTGCTCCATCCCAGCTACTCATTTCATCTCCTTGTGTTTTTTCCTGCTGGGAAAATAGAGGGGTGTGCACCATGCCACCGAGGGCAGCAGCAGGGGTGGAGAAAGTCAACCCTCTGCAGAACCATACAAGGGCAGGGGCTGGAAGAAACAAGCCATCACACTCTCTTATCTAAAACCCTTTCTGAACGCGTATGAACTAATGAAAACCATAAATAAACTGATTTTATTCAGACATTTCCAATCATGATAAACCAGAAGCAACAGGAGCCCTCCAGCATGTTCCAGTGTGTAAGTGATTTGTCACTGTCATCTGTTCTCATTACCTTTATTCTATTAAGATAAACTCTAAAAACTTTCACCCTACCATTGCTTTATGATAGGGGGTTTCATAGTATATATTTGAAGAAAATTAGTTTATGTACCAGATTAGATCTATGTGAGTATAAAGCTCTCACTTTAGATATAGCCCAAGTAAAAACTGTCTTGGATTTTTACAAATATAGTGTTTCCAAACTACTCATCTCAGTTATACACAACCATAATTCAGCTACTTTTTTTAACAGCCCTAAGAACAGTGTATTAAGTCACTTAATAGGATCTGCTCAGGTCATTTTTGTTCAAAATATGGCACATTCTGTTGGCAATGTGTATGATGCTTAATGTCTTTGAATTTGTTAAAAGTAAAATGTAAGTGAGTGGGAGTGCTGAACACACTCTTCCCAGCAACAGTGTTTTTTTATGTTCTTTCTTTGTGGTTTCAGCTTTCTTGACACTGATCACTCATTAAAGGGATTCACCACAAGTGACATGTTGTGCATTTACTTAAGCCAAGCTATTATTAAGGGCCGAGGGCAGAATGGGCAGCAGAGGCTGTTATATTTTTCATACCCAATTCAGGATCACCAGAGGCTACAAACACAGCCTGTCAAAAAAGCAGGGGAATCACAGGCCAACACAATCCAATCACTGTGACACAGTTCACATGGACACACACATGAAGATATAAGCATACAGAAGCTATGTGCACACCCATTCACAACCTCACCTGGCCTGGAAAATACTTATTAGAATGCCTAACCATGATTTAATTATCTATGTTAGCTAACGACATTCATTATCTTCATTGTAATTGGGGCAAGAATAATCTTTATCATTTCCCTAAACCCCAGAGAATCCCTCTATTTTGGCATATTCTAATTGGATATGTGTCAGCACAGAATTTACGGTATTAATGTAGATTTGACAGTCACTATCTCGATCTTTTACAATGCACAGTTATTCACACTCAGGCTTTTAAGCAGGAAGACATTATCAACGCTAAATGTCAGCTCTTTCTTGAGGTATCTGCCACTGTTGTGGAAACATTTTCCATCTATCCATCCATATACCTTAGTTATATGTCTTTCAGTCACTGTAGTAAGAATATTGTCAGTGCAAGCAGGTATCTCTCTCTCTCTCTCTCTCTGTCTCTCTCTCTCTCTCTCTATCTCTCTCTCACACACACACACACATACACACACACACCCGCGCGCGCCAAGCTTGGCTGCGTCAAAGAGTGGTACTTCTTTGACTGGGCTCCTTGCACATGGACGTGCGGCTCCTAGCGTCGGCACCTTGCAAGCACAGCAGTCACCTTCCAACCTCTGCGACTCTCCTCCGCTCAGTCGCAGATATTTTGCAGGACGGAGGGGACCGCAAACTGTCCGCTTCGCCCGATTACAGCATCTGAGGAGTTTTTCACTGGGAGATAGGAGCTTTTGCTTTCGCTAGAGTCTACGATCCACGAAAGACACGCGGCTGGTCGCTTTACCGAGCCAGAGAGGGCAGCCGTGCGTCCTGGTGATGAGGTTGGTGGCGCACAGCCGACACAGCATTAAAGGAATCCCTCTGTATCCGAAGAAACCGCCCCAGTAAGGGACAAGAACGGGGGAGAGCTGCGGGAACTGGTGTCGGCTGGGACGCTATCATTTCGACTAGGATGCATCTCTTCAGTGCCATGTTCCTACTTGTGATGTTAGCTGTCATGCCCTGTGAGGTAAGGACTCAAACGCTTGCACGCTATGAATAAGCATTGTTTAAAAGTTCCTAAAGCAGCGCTCACCGCCTGTATATGTATTCTCAAATATGGATAATTTAAGTAACCAACGTCTTAATAAGAGCTGTATCATGGTTAAAAAGGACGGAATATTATGTTAAGTCAGTGCGAAGACTGTATGCACGTTGCAGCATTAAATAGGGAAATTGCCATTGTTCTGAAGGTCTTTCCTGTCAGGATGTAACCTAGCGTACTGATGAGAAGCAAGAGAGGCGTAGGGTGAAACTTCAGGGAAGATATGACAATAAGGTGAGTTGACGGTAAATTATTCTGGGAATTGAACTCACATTTTAAGACTGACATAAATCTTGGTGTAATTTATAGAATAAATTGCAATGGGTGGAATAAATGCTGTTTACATGGTGACAACATTGTCTTTAAGGGAAAAGTATAAATATATCGTTTTCCCTTGACAGTAATTGATTTCTGGGTGCTCTGATACCTTTGATGCCCTGGAGGTCGTTGTCTACAGACCTTCCTATCTACCTGTACATCACTGACAGAGAGGTCCACAGGCTCCCCGAGAAACACTACAACTGATTGCGCTGATTAAATCGAAAGGACCGCTTGAATACAAGCCATGCATAATTAGTAGTGTATCAGACCAACAAATGGTTGTAGATTCTGGAGATGTGTGACGTGTGTGGGGTGCTGTAGTGCATGACACTCGAGAAAAGCCGCGTCCCTTTGGTAAAAATGACGAGCTTTGATGTGACAGTTGTAAACTGAAGTGAAGGACGGTAAATTATTTGACCCAGAAAAGCTTTCAGTCAAGGCAGGGGTATTTGAACTTGTATAGGGTTCAGCTGGTCAGCATACATGCAGTGTTGAGCAGCAAGTATAACTACAATTTGCCTTATTTATAAAACAGGCAATAATCTGTATGTTGGGCAGCACCGTTTTGCATCTTTTGGTTACAAACAGCAGTCTGAGTCAATTTAGCACCACAGACAGCGCCTCTTCGTACGTTGGCGGTGAGTATCACCATTTGGCGAAGGCCACCAGACAGATAGCAGGGCCTTACCTACAACAACACTAAAAATAAAAGAGTGCTAAACAAGTGAGTGGGATATAAGGTGGTCACTCATGAGTTAACAGAGACACACTAAGTCTCTATTGTAGCGATTTTTCTTTTGGGAGGATTGGTGTGGATGAAGACTTCCATGGGCCCCAGTTGTTTAATCTCTAAAGCCCCTAAACATTTTGTTTGTTACAGCTAATATATGTTTTGGGGTTGGTAGACTTTTCACACCAAGCATGACCATTGCCTGTGATTAATTTTAACTGTCCATGATTACATTTGTCTATCATTTGATACAACATATTCAAATAAGATGTGGCCCATTGTTGTAAATTTATCAGACTGAGGAATAAATTAGTTTTTTTTATATGTCAGGTCTACAGGGCAGGTGGACACTGCAGTTGACCTTTAACATAAGTAGAAGCTGCAGTATGTTTTTAGTCTACAGGAGGTACGCTGATGAACAGGCTGTACTGTACACATGTGTGTCAAGTTCAAAGTATAACATGTACAGCACAGATGGCATTAGAGGAAAACCAATTGATTTCATTCGGAGTGGTATGAAACTAGGTACAGGAGTTTCCAGGGCTCTAATTTAACAATCACACTGAACACATCCCTAGCTGCAGGACTACCATAAAATGAAACCATGAAGATGTGTTGATGTGCCTCTTTAGCCTTCTTTGAATTAAATTAGCTATTAAGTTTCCTGATGCTTAATAACAGATTTAACCACAACTGAAAAGTAGCTGACTTTTTAAAATCTAATCTAATAACTAATTCTAACACTTCAAATAAAATTGTGAATTATACAACTTCTCTATCCTACACCGACACAGCACTATTGATGTTCTTCGGTAAATGAAGAGGAATAAATGTCACTGTTAAACACTTGCGAATGTGACACTGAAAATGTAGCTGATGACTTACTATCATATTTCAGTGGGTTCATACTGTAATTGGCCTTGGGGGGCAATTTGTTGTAAGTGTTTACATTAAATATTTAAAAGGTTGAAAGAAAATAAGACGCCACCCGTCTCCCTAAGATTGCAGGGCCAACATAAAGAATTGATGACTTTTTGCAATGTCTGCAATGAGGGTAACACTCCTTACCAGCAGAGTTGAGATATCCACATATTTTCAGTCACAGTCTCAGCACAGGCCTGTATGAAATATTTTGAGGGCTTTAATGAGACAGATGCACTTGTTCATTCACTGTTTGTTAAGTACCCATAAAGCCCAGGGGTCTTTAGCGTTACTGATACAGATGGGCACCTGCTTGACCTTGGCACAGATGTCTTGCTATGGTGTGCACATCAAGCCATGCATGATAGGAAACACTGACACAAGTGCATATGTGTGTCTGTATATATGTGTGTGTGTGTGTGTGTGTGTGCATTTGTAAGTAATGCAAGTACTATACACCCATATACTGTACAGTACACTGCACCAGTGTTATACTTTGTTGGCTTCCACTTTAACAGGGTGGTGAGAGAGATGTATTGCAGCAGATCTAAGCTTAAAAGCATCAACAAATCCTTTTCAAAACACTGTAAATACATTTTTGAAAAAGGACTTTTTCAAAATCTATTCAAGATATCTAAAATATACTTTCGAATTAACCCAAGCTAAGACGGTGTAGTCCCTCATTCGTGCAGGAGTGTTCTATCGTAGAAAAGGTTTCAGGCGAACATCTTGATTCTGAAAACAGTGTCCAGATGACTATGACTGAAACCTTTTCTACGATAACCCAAGCTAACTAATTTCCTCTAAAAGTACCAGACATTCAGACATTCTACAAGGTGTAAATCTTGTTTAATGTATTTCATTCTGGAAAAGAGTTTCCTAATATACAAAATATTGCATGAGAAAACTGGATATACAGTGTCATCAGTCAGGAGTTAGAAATTATAGTATGTTGGCACAATGTGGATTGTAACGAATTTGCTGTGAAACTCAGCATCTTTTCATTAGTCTGGTTAATATTAATAGATAGTATAATATTGATTGCTCAGAATGTAAATTTAGTGCAACGGCAGAAATTCTGATGCACAACCTAATTTATCTTGGAAATAGAAGATGTTCCATTTACTGTTTGTACACTAGGACTTTAATGAAATTAAAGTGAACTATGAGATGATCACATATTTGTTGCTAAATGCAGACAAATAAAGACCACAAGAAAATTCAGTGAAATATCCCTTTTATCACAAATGAGGTAACTTTGAGTTGGGTTGGTGGCAGTTGCCCTGAGTCTTCATGACTAAATATAACTTCCTGGTTGAAAACAAAGACTTTGAATAATATCAGTCACATTCTCAAATGGGTACGTATTTAGAAGAATGTTTGCAGATCACAAAGATGTGTGTTCCACTGATATCCCTGTCCAACCATCAAACTGATTTAATAAGCTTGCTGGTGCCTGACTGAGAGGTGAGGTGATAGTGTTCAAGGGGACAAAAGATTTCCTCGTTTAGTTTTCTGAAGCTTCTCAATTTCTGCTTAAGTTGTCAAGTATAAAGACTGCTTCATGTACTTGAAAGATTCACATTTAGGTTTGGAGGCAAAAATGTTTGTTGTGGTCCCACTGGAGCAAGAGAGTGAAAGGGGAATACAGTTATTGGTTTAAGATGTCTGGCCTCGAAGACTCCCAACACTAGCATGGTTGAGAGTGATGGAGAGTGAAATGAACACTTGCTTTGGTGTTTTTTCTGTTCAAACACCAAGTGCAGTGGGGGAGAAAACCTAATTGCTTGTCATTCTCAAAGAGGGAGAACTCTGTGTAAGCAATTGGCTAGATTTTTCAGTAATTTATTCAATCCTTTCTCTCACCAGGGATCACCATAAACAATCAGTTTGAATAGACTACTATCTAGGATCTTGTTAAGTTGTTTTTCCTCACTCTAGATTGGTGTGATGATTGCACCAGAAACTCACCCAGCTGGGGTCGATTTATAGCTAAAAATGTACTGTAAAGGATCGAGCACTTGTAAATCATGTTGCTGTTTAAAACACAATTTGGCACAAGCATTTAGTTTATTTACATTGAGCTAATTATACAGTACTTTAGAGCTGTAATATAAGTGTCACAGAACTGAGATGGTTTTATTAACGCAAATGAAACCGTTGCTATGATAATGCTATGCTGAGAAGACTTTCTTAACTATATGTCAGTATTATAAAAAAACTGACATATATTAGGTCTGATTCCACATACAAACAGGTAAAGTGATGTAAAGCAGTTAGCTGACCTAATGCTAGCGCTATCGACAGTGACTCTACATGTGAGGACAAATCTACAGTGACTCTACATGTGAGGACAACAAGGACAGACCTCAGCTCAATAAGAGTCAGGCAGGACAAACAGCTGGGTTGGCTAATGTCCAGTCCAGACAGCTTTAAACAGTCCTCCGACCTGGCAGTGACGCTTTGGCCAAAAATCTCTTTTCCTGGTGCCAGTCCAATGAGAGCAAAGCAGCATGATCATAATAAAAGCCCTCCCCCAGACACGAGTATAATCAAGACACTTGTGATAGATTTCTGTCCTTGTCTCCATGCCAAAAGCCTATTACGCAGCAATTTTACCAAAACACTGAAGCTTGTCGAACCTTGTCAAAAATACTTTGCCTCTGCCATTATTATCAGTGATCCTACCTGTTAAAAGCTTTTACAAATATTGAGGAATGAGACTGTGCAGCTGGATGACAGTCAAAGAGGAACAGAGATGTAAGTCTACATTTCCCAGGAGGAAAGCCACTAGGTAGCAGGCTGGACAGAGTGTGTTCTGCCAAGCAGCAGCCTAACCTCCACCTAGAGAATTAAACAAATGAAAAGCTGCAGGAGCAGGGGTGTAAATCTGCCAGAGAGACAAAGACACACACTCAACTGTTAAAATCACCTTACTGTTCTACGACCCAGTGCTTGTCTGAATTACTAAAGCCCTTGGACGTTCAAGCTGCAACACACAGATACAACTTTAAATCTAATATGAGAACATCACATAGTTTGCATTTAGTTCACATAGCATTAATTTTCTCATGTAATAATGTTAACATTTCAAGTACACTAGTATAGCTATAATATGAGCCACATTTTCCTAATACATGTCAATAATATGTAAGCTTCATATCATTTTCATGTGTTTCTTGCTCTGTTAAGATAGAAAGATAATCCACATAACCTAATTTCTGAGTCCACTTTCATGCATAATGTACAAAGGTGCTGCTTCACAATCAGCAGATAATGAGGTTGCATTGTGTTTGATTCAGTGCTGCTTGAAGAGATTGAATAGTATGTGCTTGTGTCATGGCTGATTAGGGTAGAGCTTGAATCAGTGCACAATAATGATACCACATTGTGTGAGTAAGACTCTTACCACTGTAAAGAGATTTGTTTCATAAAAGAGATACTGCTTAAGAAAGCGGGCTGGAGCTATTGAGCCTTTGTGTTGTCTGCTGTTCACTCTCTCATCTTAATGTCTGATGTGCTTTCATGTAGGCTGCTGTTTCATCATCAGAGGTGTGTGTGTGTGTGTGTGTGTTTGTATGGACAAATAATCTGTACACACAGTGACATTGTGGGTACTCGCCGCCCATGTAAGAACATAATTTAGTCCTCAAAAAGTTAACCATTCATTTTTTGGGTAAGACTTTGTTTTCAGGTTAAGGTTGACCACTGTAGTTTAAAGTTGGGATAAGTGTGAAACGTGGCGTTTATGGTTCGCAGTTAGAGAAATTCAATACTGTACAATTTCCTCACAAGTACAGTGTGTGTTTGTGTGGTAGATAAGGGAAGGGGTTGGTTAGCATGTGTGTTTTTTAATGGACAGGGGAGTTTGTGTGTCTGAATGAGTGGTTCAGTTTTTGATGATGTACCTGTTTCTGGGTCAGTGGTAATTGATTAACAGATGGAACGCCGAGTAGAGAAGCGTGTGAGGTCTGTGGCCTGACTCTCATACTAACACTGTCCCTGTCATGGTTGGCCCCCTGAGGTAGAGAGGGTGTGTCAGCATGGCCTTACCTTTCCAGCTGGAATGCCCTTTTACTTATGTGTACATATGTAAACATACATGACCTTCCTGACTTGAAACAAAACTGTGATCCTAACTCCATTCAGTATATTAAAAACAAACAAAAAAACCCTGCAGCTTCAAAGTGGGATTGTCAAAGTCAGATAGGAAAGTCTGGTAACCTTGGTATTTAGTCCATGTTTTAAATGACCAATTACTCATTCAGAGCCACAGACTGACCACTCCTTATGCTCCAGGGTTGTGTGGGCTCTAAATGACCTCTGTTGCTCTTTTCTGTCTTGTTGAAAACCCAGCAGCCTAAAATGACCATTAGCAACCCCATGGACTGAGCTGGCTGACTCTAGGGCAGCTCATAATCGTCATTAGAAAGGTCTTTAAGGTCTTTTGGGACTGAGCACTAAAACAGTTGTTAAAGCTTTCTCATTTATACAGACATGGTTAACCTGGCAGCTAACCAGCAGCCAGCTGTATACTCATGGACTGATTACTTTTTATACACGCAGAAGGGGGGAAAAGTAGATTTACATGTGTCCTCTGAGCCTGTAGTGTCCCATTTTGACCCTAATTCACTCTTCCAGACAATTTCACAATGACTGACTGATGCACAAATCATTTCTCAAAATATTCTATGTGCTCATATAATGTATAGGATGAAATTTGTATGCTTGCTGTCAACAGTGTATGGAAGCATCAGCTCGACTGGTGGGATGAATATCATCCCTATATCGTATTCTCTCCCCCACTTTCTCTCTTTCCTTCTGTGTGAGTGTGCTGGAGGGTGCAGGACTCCCAGAGGTTTATGTCTGTGACTCTAAGCAAGAGTGACATTTCTCTGACAACACCCAGAACAGGCACGCACATGCACGCGCACATGCAGTCTCTCTTTCACACACACATTGTCTTTGTCTTCCTTTCTCCCTCCCTTTTGCTCTCTAGTTCACAAATATGTTAGCCATGGGATCCACAACAGACAAAGAGCCAAACAATGCATTGAATTGATACCAACAAACATGTTAAGCCTGTCATAGGTTATAGTATGAGTGACAAATGCCAATTAGAGCACAGACATGCTTGATCATCTGGTCATTGTTGGACACACTGCCACCAGTAATAAGGGTAACAACACGCTACCCTAGGAACTGCCACCATGGGACTCTACCAATGATTTTCTTTTTTTGCATCCATCTGCTCTTTTTGCATTGCAGTAGGCACCTCCTGACCAGTTTTCTGTACGACCTTGCTTTCCCCTGCTCGATGAATCTTTTATGAGCCTGGCAATGTGGGTTTCTGTGTAGAAGATTGGAATATAAATATGGCTGTTGCGCCTAGAGCTCCTCTTCCCGCTCTGATACAAAAGCTTTCATAAGACTGAGCAGATTGGGCAAGCTGCTACTTGAACGGTGTTCTTCACATCTCTTCGCCTTTATCGGAAGCCACACATCCCGTATCAGAGAGTGTTATGCATTCTCAAACACCAGACTTAGATTCTGCCTCCACCTGCTCAATCACATGGCTGGACAACATACACCCCAGGGAAACCTTGTTTGCTTTAAAAAGGTTTGTATTTTATGTCAAGTTCTTATTCAGAGATTTTGCACAGCATAGTTTTCTCTTCGAAAGCCCTAGTTAATTACACACTGCTCACATTCATGTTATATAGTTGTGATCTATAGCAGCAATTGACATTGAATGAGAGGTGATAAAAAAGTTGTCGAGTAAATCTTGGTTGAACTCCTCAGACTGTACTACGCCTCTTTCTCTCTTACTACCTGTCTCTCTTTTATCTCTTTTTCTCTACTTTGTCTCCATCTCCTCCTATTTCTCATGAAGCCTGCTACCTTTATTCCAGAGAATCCTTTCCTAACCTCCATATGTGAGTGTGACAGCATTGCCTCCCATGTTGAAAGCTAACTCAATTGTAGGGCTTTAATTTTGGAGAATGAAGGATGAGGGCTATGCGGCGCGGCAGAAGCGGGTGGCAAGAGGAACCATTTAATTGATGTGTTTTCCGCGTGGCACTGTCACTGCCACTCAGTAGGGCCATTGATGAGGGAGGCTCTCTCTGACTGCGCCAAGGCTTAAAGGCTCCAGTCAGGGAGGCGTGGGAGCCCAGCAGCCACCAGACACTGCTGCATATCAAGCAGGCTGGCAGAGCTGCTCTCTGCAGCCCTACGGTGAGCAAGGTAGAGAGGTCCTTTGATAGAGACACTACATGTAGTAGAGTGGAGATAACAAGATGCTCCAGTGGAAGGAACACCAGCTTACATTACATTATGCTGCCTGATTCTAAACCCCTGGGATTTCTCCAAGTCTGCAAAACACACAGAGACACTAGTGTGTAATACTGGATGAGAACACCACATCTGGAAGTAACAGTCACAACTAGAGACTGCCACACATTCGTATGTTGCTAATTGGGAACTTATTATGTATCATAATAAAGAAAAAGTTAAATGGAATGATATCTGTAGCATTGATGACATTTACTGAAAGAAATGTGATCTAGCTTTGATGGATTACACAAAATTGGAGGAAAATTATGTAACACACTGACTTTTGCATTAATTTATAGATCAGAGGGGTCGGATTTAGATAAGCATATTAGTCGAAAGGAACTTTTCTTAAAGTAAGTCCTCTACATCCAGCAGTACCATGAATCCATTGCCCATTATGCTCTTTTGATTATTTATACCAAGTATACAAACAAAACAAGCTTTTGAAACAATTGCTTTGAGCTTGCTCTGAGTTCTCATTTTCACTTTCTCTTTTCAATAATCTGCAGCCTCAGACACACAAAGACAGCCTGTACAAAGAACAAAATGTATTTCTTCTATACTCTAAAGAAAACATCATTTTACCCCTCCAGTCCCTTAGTAATACTCTTGGCAATGGGTATTCATATGTGCATTAAGTACAGCTAAGAAAAGGCTTTATGAGCACTAAAAACAAACACCAGCATAAACTGTAAATATATAACATACATTCAGTAACCTGCCCACACACACACATACACACACACACACACACACTGTAGATAGATGCTGTGGTGATCAGGGTTGGTGGGCAGTGTCAGAGTACAAAGTGAGAGGATGTGGACTGGGTTTGAATTAGTGCCCAGTGGAGAGCAGGGCAGCATGGCTAGGAAGTGAGTGAGAGAGAGCGAAAAAGAGAAAAAGGCAGATTGGAGTTGCTGGAAATGAAAATTGGAGATTGCGGGCAGGGATAGAGGGAGAAATAGACAGAGAGAGTGCCTTCCGAATGTGCCTGCAGGGTTATTATCTCCCATCCTAACCAAAAGGAGAATAATAATTACAGGCCAATTGCTCCGTCACCATGATTTTATTCCCCTCACTAGCACTGACACTCCTTGCCGATTGTCTTTAATTAGCTCCACAACGCTTAATCAATATGGCCGTGACCATGACAAAACAATGGCATGTGCATCCTGTCGCTCTGGCAAGAGAGACACAGGAAGCAGCAGGAAGAAAGGATGAAGTGTTGACAGACAAGATGAGAGAAGAAAATGATGTAGAGTGGCATTTCTGTGGGAGGGGGAAAAAAGAAACGTCATGCTCTGATAAAAACCTGCTCTCATGATGATTAGAGTCTGCACTTGCTTATCAACTATTGAGTTTGTGTGCATGCGGATGTGTAGCAAGATATATACGTCTGCATCTCGCTGCATCACAGGGTGAAAAAAGCAAGCAGCCTGAAGTCTCGGCTCAACTGTATATGAGGCAGCAGTGATAGTACTATCATGTCAGACTATGCTATGGGATGTAATGCAGTAATCCTTGTTATATTTTTGAGCAGCAGAGCTGAGTGCTTCAGCCACACTAATGGTGATGTGATGAATAGGTATTCAGGAGAGGTCTCCTCTTTAAGCCTTAGTGCCTCAGGCTACTGGCCCTCTCAGGCCCAGCTCTCTTCTCTTACTCCTCTCAGTGAAAGTAACAGCATGCAGTGAGCTGGTGCAGGGATCTTCAAAGAAGAGTACTTCTAAAGTCAAGCACATTTTTCTACTTGGTATGTTTAGGATCGATATCTGCAGCTGCCATGCTTAAATCTGTGTTGATCTTATCCAAACATCCCTGAACAAGACTATTAAATGTGAACAGTGAGACTCACTGAAACGGATTTGTACTTGTGCATAATATTAGATACTTTAGAGAGCATTTACACTGTGAAACAAGTGTGTGGGTATACTCTGTTTATTCAGGAAAGTGCCACTAAATGGAGAACATCAATGAGTAAATTATCAGATTATTATGGGCTGCAAGGGACAAGAGTGTAGAGTCCTCCTTATACACAAGTCTTTGCTTTTCATATTAGCACAAACAAACAGATGTTGTGCAAAGGTGGGCCCATGCACAGGTTAAATTAATTAATTCATTAAAATTTACATTAGTGGTTTAATCTGTGGGTGTCAGAAATGTCCTTTCAGAATGCATGTTATTACAGGGTATTTCTGTCATTCTAATCTCCTGTGCTTAGAGGCTGGATCTTATTTTGAATGCATTCTTGTCCATTTTACCCGAGGCAATCAGGCAATAGTCAACAATGATATGTCCCAGGAGGAATGAGCAGTGGAGTCGCAGACTGCCATGTCTTAAAGACAGCAAATGAAAATATTTATGTTAACGATTAGCAAAGGAAGCACCTCCTTAAGGGAAAAATCATTTCCCATTCCCTCCTTGTGCTGCATGGAATATTAATACAAGGGATGGCCTTTCTGATATCATATCTCCCAGTCTGCACTCACAAATATCATCATTAAGCACCATAGATCTGCATCGTGCTCAGATTGAAGAGCATGCTGCACAACATCCGGCATCATCTGGAATCCTGCAGACAAAGATACAGACATACACAGCAACTGTTTGTCTGTATAGACCACACATAAACTCACATATTCCCAAGCACACACATTCCACATTGTAATTCACATTTTTGGAGGAGAGCTGAATTGAGATAGTAATGCAGGACATGTCACTACAATCACAATACAGTTTATTGCCTTGTACCTGCTGAACATTGTATCTGTTGCTGAGAGATCCAGCCTGATGATCCAATGCAACCCCTTGTAGTGAAGCACCAGACTCTATGGCCACTCTTTACCATTAGGGCCTACCTCTCCTCCTTCCTCCCACCAACTCCTTCCCACTCATGATACTTCTCATCTCACACTTGGCTAACTCCACAGAATATTACCCTTTTATAATATTCAAGGTACAGCCCTCTCATTTCTGCTCTGTATACTCATTTTCTCCAGTTTGTTGATATTTTCCTGTCTGTTTGATTGTTTAATAACTGAACGGATCAGTGGCTCCTCATTTTGACAATACAGCAGAGACTTTGCAGATTATATGTCTGGAATCATCGGCAGGGTGTTGGGGGAAGGTTCAAGGAACACAGGCTAACACAACACTGTTTATTTATACTAATAATTATTTCTCCTCTTTCCACCAGCAAGGCAAAACTCCATAAAAGCACACAGTGACAAGCTAATTTGTTTATCTACAAGTTTCTCCTAACCATGTTTGCCCATAACTCCATGTGGCTGTGAATGTAATATTCAGTTAGGGGCTGTTTTGGGATTTCTCTCCACTGCACACTGTGCCTGTGTTGTACTAATAATGTGTCCCTAATTAAATGTTACAGCTTCTCTGAGCATTAATGACCTGAAGACAGAGGATACAAATGGAGACTTCAGCGTGAGCTCTGACAAAGAAGCTGGACACAAGACCGCAGGCTGGTTCTGTCCCTTCATTACTAATATACAGTTATAGCTGATGGGTTCTGGTCATTGTTTGCTCCTGACCATGTTGAGTGCAGAGCATTAAGATTCTTTTTTCACAATTGGCTGCTACAAACTCTCAGTCAACCAGACTGTAATTGGCAGGATCTCACCACTCTTTTCTGGTCCTGTTAGTTTCGCTGTTGCAGACCTGGCAGAAAACAGACAAGATGTAAATTCATCACCTCAGGGAGTTTCAAATGCATCACCCATTCTTTTCTCTCTTTTTCCGTTTCTCTCACTGTCTCTCTCTGTGCCTCTCCTAAACATCACAG
This sequence comes from Siniperca chuatsi, assembly GCF_020085105.1. Taxonomy (NCBI): domain Eukaryota; kingdom Metazoa; phylum Chordata; class Actinopteri; order Centrarchiformes; family Sinipercidae; genus Siniperca; species Siniperca chuatsi. Next base: position 9,666,011 of record NC_058062.1, on the reverse strand, counting down.
CCTGCTTTTTGTCGTCTCTTGTGTTATTCTTTGGCTTATTTTCCACTTGTGTAACCTACCACAGTGATTAGCTTATCATGGTGATACCTTCACTCTGTGACAGGGTGATATTTGTAAACAATGACTCAGACAGAGACCAAATGAGAAAACGCAGACACTCTGTCCACTGGTTGTCTCTTTAGTCATCTAACAAGGCACTAGGTGCATGGCATCTAAGATCAGCTCTCAGCTCTTCTGCAGAAATAAATGAATACATCATAATGAAACAAAGCACTTTACCAGTACAGTAATAAGACATTGGAATGGCACTCAACTCCAGCAGTACAGAAACAGATTTTAAAATGCTCTTAGCAGCAACAGCAATATTCTATATAGAGGCCTAATTCAGATTTGTAAATATTGGTATGCCAAAATAGAAGAAAAATGAGGTTGCCAGCAGTCAGCAGAAGACAAGTTACCATCTGGATGAAAAAACTCAATTATTCTGGGTGATAGTGACAAGGCCAACACCACAAGTTCAGTGAAGGGCATTTAGAAGATGCAAGTGGCCGGGAGGGGGTGTGGGGGCAGTCTCAATTAGCAGGCTTTCTTTGAGCCTCAGCTACCTTTCTGCTGGGCTGAAGACAGATTCGCTGTCAGTAATTACTCCATTTACAGGAATAGCTTTCCCTACGCAACAGAGAGAATGTTTGATTAGCTGGGTGGGAGAATAGGTCAGGATGTGGCAGTGGCTTTCTGCTCCTGGATCCAGAAAAGGGTGGGTTTTGTGGGATACTGGTAATCAGGTCATGGAGCCAGGAAATGATCATAGTAATTGTGTGTGTGAATGCGTATCTGTATGCATGTGAGTATGTGTGAGTGCCTCTGTGTGTGTGGGCAATTCAACTGGGCACATTTACCACAGGAAGTGCTGCACTGAGTCGTATTCAGCTGGTACTGTTGGCATGAGTAGGTGCAGAACAGTGGATAGAGCCATGCTGTGCTGGAGAATGCATGGCAGCTGATTGCTGCATGTAGTTCTTGTCTATTGCTATTGATCAAGTCTTTTCTTTAGCAAGCCTCAAGCAAAATGTGGCGTCCTGCTTGTCTCTGATTGAGCTATCTGATGTTCAACCATATACCATTCATTCATACCAAATACCCTACAAATAATAATGTATATGCCCCCATGGACTGTTCAGAGAGTGTAATCAAGGGAGCAATCAGGAGCAATCAATCCTTCTATGAATAGAATTTTAATGCATGTTCCATCAATATATTCATGAAGCTTCTAAGAACAAGTACACTGAGCTGGGATTTCTCTAATGCCATGTTTGCTTGGTCAAATAAAACATGGCAATGTAAATATTTTTTGCATTTTAGAACTGCATCTGTCCCTCTGGTGGGTGATTAAAAAGGCAGGTTGAGTGGATGCACGATTTCAGGGAAACACATAAAATGATTGTAAAGACATCTACCATCTTCCATCTTGTGGTGCAATTATGAATACATCCTGCCTTGGGTTTGAATATTTCACTCAAACTGAGGATGATTGCTCCAAACTGAATACAAGCAGATAAAAAATAACTGTACTAGATCACAGAATATATTGTCTACACTGTTGTAAAAGCATTTTCACTTTACAGATACTTATAGCGCATTTTGAGAGACTAATTGAGAACATCAAGGCATTAAGATGCCTTGGTCTCAGATCTGCGTGATATATTATGAATGGGTTGATTAGATGGGCTCTACGGGCTATTCTGTAATCACAATGGATGGACTCACCACAGGGTATTGTAGGTGTGTTACAATCAATACAGCCAGGCCGACACATTGATTTATATTGATATATTGATATTCTTTCTCACGTGTTCCCACTGGAAGGACAGATTCTCACCTGTTAATAGCCATTATTGTATTTAAGCACTATTGGCCTGAGCCTCGGGCGGTAACGCTGTTTTGGTCCTTAATTTTGTTTCATACAATAGTGACCGAAATACTGTATATTACGTGCATGTCACAGCTCAACTGGGTCTCTCACACAATACTGTAGCAACCACCATTAGAGGGTATTGTGGACATTTCACAGCTCAGTGGAGAGAAAGTGCAGCTCATGCAAGTGGACACAAATACGGAGAAGCATTGACGCACACAACCAAATCTATGCATACATATGTAAACACACACAGAAATTGACACATTGTAACACATAAGCTTTACATGCCTGCAAATAAGAAAACACGTCGGTCTCATAGTCAAATACACACCATCTAAAGTTATTTTATTGTCTTTATGAGATTATAGTGCCTAATCTTGTAAAACTGTGCTGATGCAAGCTGAACATGCAAGGTTATCAACTCCCATGTAAGGTCTTCATGCAAGCCACATTTATCATGTCATGATTCATATACTGTCAATTGCCTCTGTGGGACAGCGGTCCTACTTCATTTGTGGTGAATACTCACTGCTTCAATTATTGAACATATTCAACTCAATAGGATGTGTTCTCTGTACTTTATGCATGCAGGGGGTCGATGCATGTGCACTCTATAGTCCTCCTGTGGTCTCAGTCGCTACTATAAAATGTAAAATCCCAGACGAGTTTCCTTAATCGAAGGCCCACAGGAGCCATTAATAGATTAAACACTCCATGTTGAAAGCACACCACTGCCTGCCTGCCTAAACCCTGGGGTACATCTTATTTATGCCATTTAAATAGTTGCCATGGTAATGAGGTCACGCTTTGTTTAGGCTGATTTTGATCTTGATATATTTAGAAGGCAGTGGGCTTCCATGTCCATCATCTAATTAATGAATTATGACTCAGAAAAATAGCCAGTATTCTTAGACCCAGATGACTCCAGCATCTCTCAGAGCTCAGGCGGGGGATCGGTTATGTGCGGCCTCCCTGCCTCAGTCATAACAGTTCTGCATCATTATGAAGGAGGTCTGTGTAATTAGCTGAGGTGTAATTTGGTCCCGTATTTCAGCTGTGAATCTGTAGCTGGCTGTGTGTTTGTTTGTACTCAGTGAGAATGTGGCTTGTGTTTGGCACTTTCTGCTCCCCAGTATTGTTATCTCACCCAGAGCTTGTCCCTATGACCTCAGGGCTTTGTAGCACTCTACTGCCATCCATGGGTGTGCACAAATGCTGCCATTTGTGCAGTTGGTGGGCATTTTTTGAACTGATTAAAAATGCCCTTTATAGAGCATGCCCACAGGCTAGGAGCAGAGTGGATTTTTTTATGTTTATGATAAAGCACAAGGCCATGTTGGCATGACTATGTGGAGGCACAACATGTGTGCATGTAGATGTTCCCCAGTATTCAACAGTAGTGCAAATCTGAGGCCAAGCATGCGACAAGACAGCTAAGATCACCAGTGAAAGTATATGAGCTCAGGACACAAATAGCAGAAGCTAAGACACATGCAGGGTAAAGGAGAAACACGATATGATGACATTTTTTCTCATTGCCAGAGGGGCCAAGAGAGACAACAGAGAGAAGGAGAGAGTGAAAGGAGTTAAAGGCTAAATAAAATTCAGGGAGAAGGAGAACAAAAGAGAGCAACAGAGAATTGGAGATAATGACATTGCAGAGTAGCACCAAAAATGAGACTGGCCAATTATTAGAGTGGAAAGTATGAGGAATGGCTGCGAAAATTAATCAGAAAGGATTAAATTAATACAGGTTAAATGGCTGCCTTCCTCTCTAGCTAATATTTAATGAAAGCTTGTTCTGCCAGCAGACTCTGTGATTAGACAGATGATTGGCAGAGCCTGGAATTCTGTGAGGTATGGCAGATTGTCCTTATCACACTCATTATTCCCATCCTTTATTTGGTCCATCACTTTACAAAAGATGGCATCTGTCCTGCACTCTGTGAGAGGAATTGTGAGTGTTGTTTGAAAGAGTTCAGGTGCACTCCACTCTACACAGCTAAATCAAATACACAAGTTATTAACAATGGTCTCTGATTAAAAGATGCCTTGACATGGAAGAAAAGGGTGCTGAGAGAAGATATGATGTGGGAGTTTCTGATGGCAGCCTCTATGGCTTCAGTTATTGTATATCCAGCAGGTGCAGCATGCACACAGTATTTTGTTATTGGCACAAATTAATAAAAACCTCTCAGTTCTCAATGAGAAAAGAAGCATTGTCATCAAACTAGAGTTGTGTACACTGCCAAAATCATAATGCAAGCTAAAGAACAGAGATAGTAAAGACAGCTGGGGGAATTCATACAGTATATTTGCCATTAAGGTTTTGTTTTGATGCGGTAATAATCTATCATCTGAAGTTTTCTTTATATCTAATCTAAAGTCACTGTATTTTAATCTATCTGTGCATGACCACAGTCCCTATAGTAACTAGCTGAGACTGCTTTATGTCTGCTGACTATTGAAGATTATTGTAACAGAATTGTGTTTATTTAATGATCACAACAACAAGACAGTTTGGGTTATTTTGAGATCAGAAAATAATTATTAAGTGATCATTAGAAAGCAAAACATAAAAAGTGTTACACACATGATCTTTCACCCATTATAACTGCTTATAACTTTGCAAGGACCAATTGGAGTTTTAAGTGATGATATTTTTGAAAAATTAGGACATTCGGGCTTGTACTCCATTACGAAACAGTCCTTGGGACTCTGTATGGGTTAAGAATTGGTTTTATGTTAAGGTTAAGGTAAGGGTTGAGGTAAGGCATGTAGTTCGGATGGTATAGGGGCTAGAGAATGCATTATGTCAAATATGGTCCTCACAAGTGCAGAGTAATGTGCGTGTGTTTACTGTCTTTGCATTTTCTGTGTTACCTCAGTATTGCATAAGTATTTAGGACATATTCGGCAGTCAAACTGTATAAATTGGAGCCACTGGAGGAAAATTTAAGAAATAAATGTGCTGTAGCCGTGGATTTCTTGTTCTAATCGCAGTGAATCATCCATCTTCCTTCTTGCACAGTGGCTACAGTTGTATATGGAGTGACTGGTATCTTTAATTATCCAAGATGGTGCATAAATAAGCACCCTCTTGAATGATTTTTTTTTTCACTCATTACTCTTACTTCGGTACCAGGTTTTCTTTAAGGAACCTGTGTACAGGACCCTGGTTAACTACAGATACAAGTGTAAAGGATGTGCACTGTATATCCATGTTTAAATCTTTGCTGCCACCCTGTGAATGTGACGATTACTACATTCTCTTTGGACAGTGCATTAAAGGAGATATATAGTATGACACATCACAAGACATAGTTATCCTCACCCACACGCATGCAAAAACCCTTAAATGTAAACACCACTGCATTTAAATATCATTTCATTATGAATATTTATATGCACATTGTATTGATCTATTAAATATAGTTGTTTAGCTATAGACTTAAAGAAAATCAGAGACCAACTATTTAGCTAAATAACGAATCACGTCAGATGTAATTAGATGACATACGTGACCAGTGACCGGTCTATTTCCAGTGTCTATTTCCAGCGTGCCCGTGGACATTGGCATAACCATACTAGAAAACCAGCAGCAGTGTGTTTGTGTGTGTGCATGTACTACTTTGCATAGAACCTTTTTTTGCCTCACTAAAACCTCTGTTAGACATGGAACAGTGTGACTGTAAACAGTGCTGCCACATGCCCCCTTACATCTCCTTGACACATTCCCATAAAGTGACAACTACCTGTCACCAGGTTCAGTCTTGCACAACAACAATGACAGGCACTGGCTTACTCTCTGGCTGCGAAAGACAGCTTATTGGGTGCAATTCCACTGGCACCCACATGGGGGCAGTCTTGCTGCAAAAATAGAGGAGCCAACACAGGTGAGACTGATGTGGGAGCCAGCAGGTGAGCTGAGGAGGGCTGACATTTTTTGGATGGGGCTTTTGAAAGCTGTCTCTTCTCATATCACTTCACAGTACACCCCCACACAGAGGAGCCTATATCACTCACCCAATGTGACTAGGTGGGGAGGGCAGCCCATCCATGGCTGACAAAATGAATAAGTCAGCAGACCAGGAGGCAGGCAAGAAATGGAGATGACCTGGCCATTTTGTCTGAGTAGGCCATTCTGTCATCATTATGCTTAGGGCGTGACATGACACTGCCAGTGGCCTGGTATCTTGCCGGAAATTGTTGCAAGGAGAAGCTTCAAGCTTCAAGGAGAAATTTGAGACACCCTCTAACTCACATAGGGTTTCATACCTCATTCTATCTGGCCCATTGGTGTAGAGGTGAGTGGCAAATTCTTATGATTTGGAAACAAAATGCATACCCCACATCCAAAGGGCCAATCTAAACTTCAGACTGAAGTCCTGAAATAAGCTCAAATCAGGCTTGAAGCATAGTCCCTGAGGAGAAATGACAAATGCCAAAATAGGCAGCAAAGCGGTTGTTATGATATCTGACATTGGTTTACCTGCTGCGATTGTGCTGAAAGCTAAATCCATCCGGATTTTAGCAAAAAACAATGGTAAAAATATACCAGAAAAAAATAAATAACGTAATCCCCCTTATCCAAGGAAAGCATGCTATAGCAACCAGGTAAGGGCAAATCCAAGCTTTATTTTTCAATTTTACATTCAAAGTGTATTGATAACTACTACAAACCACGATTCCATCATTTATGTCTATTCCATCTTCATCCAAATTTGCACTAATGCACTACTTTTAGAGCATCAGCAACATTTTACACAGTAAGTGTCAAGAATACATTGTAACTGAATATGGTGATATGGTTATGCCTCAGGCAGAGTGGAGTTGGTAAGATACTGTAAAAGTGCAAGCTACAGCCTGATTTAGGATATGTCATGAAGCCGAATGACAGATAAGCTGTCAGAAGCAGCCGTTGGCAGGAGCACCTGGTTCTCTCCCACATTAATACCTTTCCCCTCATGAGCCCCTGGCCAACCTTAAATTTATATCCTCTGTCCCCCATCCAGTACAGACAGTGTGAAGAGGCTGCAGGACAGGCTACTGTGCCTAGGATGCCCTGGGCACACAAGTCACATAACAGAGCACAGATCGGCCCTCTGAAATCAGTCTCTCCCTGATCTCCATGCCTCAGAAATGTGTGCACACACCAAGATGTGAGTCATAAAAGAATAGCCAAATGTCAGAGAAAGAGAGAGGAAAGGAAAAGAATGGATACATGCATGCAAAACAGGGCTGGCAAGAACAGAGCAGAGGCTGATAGGGAGGGGATGACACAGAGAGGCAGCCAATGCGCAGCTCTGCATCTTGAGGAAGAAAGGGAAAGAGAGAGGGAGAGAGAGAGAGAAAGGGAGAGACAAGGGGAGAGTGAGGAAGTGAGAGAGAGGGAACGTGAGAGAGAGAGGGAGGGGGTGAGGCTGAGGCAGTCACTCAGAGAGAAGATTCCAGCGTGATGCTTTTGGATGTGAGCTGCTCTCCTCTAACCAGTCTCTGGCTGTCCCTTTGACTGAGCCAGTGGTGTGTGAGTCTGGTAACTGTGCTTTACCAGCTCTGGGGGCTCTGTTGCTGCTCGGGCTGAGGCCAAAGCTGACTGGCTGGTTTTCTGCCTAGGCTGTCTGGAGCAGAGAGGGGTTGACTGGAGCCGAGGTACAGGGCAGGGCAGGGTAGGGCTGGCTGTAGGGCCGTTTGCGCCGGGGCCCCACAGGAAGCAAACATGAGCGTTCCCATGCTAAAGATCGGGGCGGTGCTCAGCACCATGGCCATGGTGACCAACTGGATGTCTCAGACTCTGCCCTCTCTGGTGGGACTCAACGGGACCACCATCTCCAGAGGGGGAACCTCGGAGAGGATTGTCAGTGTGCGTATGACTTCCGTTGCTTTTTTGCAAGTGTGTGTGCACTGTATTTGTTCATGCATGATCTTGTTGTGAATTTAAGAAAGAAAGACTGAAAGAGAATGACAGATGAAAGAGAGTGAAACAGCAGAAGACAGATGTAGATAGTGATGAAATGGGAAGATACTAGCATGTGAGTTAGTGTGTTTATATGTTTAACTACAGAAACAGCAGAGGGGTGTTCAGATGGGAGTGGGACTGTGAGTGTCTGTCTCAACGGTTATGTAGTACTAATAAGAGAGAGACGATGAGGTAGACATGCATGTGAGAGCAATATTTCAACCAAACGTGAATGATGCACATGTTGGTGTGTGAGTCGCATTAAGTATAATGATGCTGAATTGTGGGCTTGTGACTGTGAGTGATGGTGAGAGGCGGAGGATGCAGTGTGTACGGCTGTGGGAAATCATATGTTTTTGCCGGGGTGACGAGAGGTAGAGAGCTGTTCTGAGTGATGTTCAGGCTGATCCCATCTGTCAGTCACCTCCAGGGTGGGAGGGATGGTGCTCAGATTCAGAGGTGATGGGGAAGACGGGGAGGTTGAGATAATGTAACAGAGTATGTCTTATTTCTCCCTCACACTCTCCAAATCCTCTCAATCCTAAATATAGAAAGGGCATTGGAGGTGTTTTGTAACCAAAAAAAGCAGTTTTGGTTCAGTTTTTTGTTAAGGTGTTATATTTAAATTTTGTTTACACAGAAGCCTTTCTTCTTTTTAATGCATACACACACAAATATTAAAGTTCTATGTGTCTGTCTGCTAATGGGAGTTATGACAGAATGATAAATATGATAAATAAATATCAAGCAGAGGAATGAATTAGACATTTTTTGGTTCATCAGTGGTTAGTGATTGCCTTTCAGTCTATCCTGAGTGTGTTTTTATGGCACCTTACCCATTAAGCAAATGGCTCAGTCTGTTGAAATGATTGAATGAAATTGAACGTCCCAAGAGATCTGCAACCATCTGGATATGTGTGTGTGCATGTGTCTGTGCATGCCTGCATGTGTATGTTTGTGTGTTTAAATATGTACTCTGAGTACATATGTTTAGGCATTCTGGTCTCAGGGGTGAAGGTCCATCTGTTTGAATAAGAGTTTGATCATTTATAACGGTTTGTTAAAACATGAATCCGCCACTTTATGTATCCTTAATGTTGCAGTGAGCTGTCGAGTTGAAATGTTTTCTTTGGAGAAAAAGGCTTAGCACAGTGTTGCCTTTGTAAAAATGTCAAGCACCTAGCTGAAAGCATTTTGTTCCAAACTGTTTTAAATTTAATCTTTCCTACAACATGTACATATCTCAGCAGGTAATTTTGAGTATAACATCAAAGTCAAATCATAATCTAATCTTTGTAACAATGTCAGAGTATAAGGTATGTTTGAATTATTTACAGCACTAAACTCTATAATCCTATTTAACACCCACCTTTCCCTGGGGTGTATGATCTGGATAAGCCATCCATTTATTTTCTATACCTGCTTATCCTGCTCAGGGTCAAGGGGAATAAAAAATGTTGCCAGGTTTCTTTTCAGTAAACTCATTCTAATCAAGACTCATGACTGGAAGTCTTATCATTTGCATTTCAAAAGACCGGATACAACGGAATATTATACATAGTTATGAGTGGATATTTTCTAACAGGCAACCCTCAGTCACAACCAATGGAGGAAAAAATGCTGCTATTGAAGTTCATTTCATCAAAGTTTCATCAAACCTGATGAGCCAGTTTGATGGTGCCAGGAATTATTACAGTATAACAGTCTGTTGTGACGGGAAATGTCTTTGCTTTGAGACAGGAATAATGTCTCCTCATAAACAATGGCAGTGAATAAAACTTTAATGTAAAACCTCGTCTCAAAGTCCCTTCACTATTGATGAGACATTTGCCTGTGATGATCTTAGAAGCAGTCATGACTCACATAATGTTTAGAGCTCTAATCAAAGACAATCTAGCTATGGTGTTGTGACACTGTGGTTCTAGTGTGCCAGTGGCCATTGCGGGGCTGCTCCCCACCCTGGCACCCATGCATGCTGCATCCCATATTCTCCCAGCTCAGAGCTATTTTCAAAGCTGATCCAAGAACACAGCTGACTGAGTTTATATGGGCCTTTCTGCGATGGCACTGAGCACAACACTGCCTGGATGCTCGCACACATCTGGATAGTGCAAAACCATGTTCCTTAATGAGCGGAAGAGACACTTACATGGAACTGGTGTGGCTATACAGTATGGTTAAGTCAAAATAAGCTGTAGACCTGCCAGGCTGTACACATGAAAAATCTTACTTCATAATCATATAATAAGAAATTCATTATTAATCTATAAACAATATTTATATAACACTCTTCAAAAACAGTGTTTACAAAGTGCTGAAAATAAACAGTGAGAAAATAAATGGTATACATGATAAAGGAAAATTTGGCATTCATTTTGCAGTTAGTTATTTAGTTTTAGTCAGCTAGATATAAAGGCATGGATACATTGACACATTCAGCAGCATTAGCAGGAAAACAGTTTCACGGTTTAGGCTTTAAGTGCAGAGGCTTGTCCCCTGTAGTCTAGATGGTGGGGCAGCTAAACGCCATTTGATGACCTAAGGGGCAGTGAAGTAGCATATGGTTTTTAAAGTTCTGAAATACACTCTAAATAAATGCTTTACCATTCAATGTCTTAATTATAATAGAGACTAATTTTGAATGAAAGTCAAAGGCAACACCTAAAATCTCGGACACAGGTTTAATAGTAGAAGAAGTTAACACAGCGCTGCTGACTTGTTTTGCAAAATGTTAATCACCAAAAATACAATTAAAGTCGAAGTAGAAAGTCTATTAAGATAGATAGTCTGCTTTGCAGTAACAATAAGACATAAACCACTTAAGCCACACCACGCAATGCTTAAGTCAAGGATTACTGGCACATTATAGTTTATTTTTTAGATTTAAAAAAATCTATGTACAGTGTGTGTGTGTGTGTGTGTGTGTGTGTGTGTGTGTGTGTGTGTGTGTGCGTGCATGCGTGTGTATGTGTGTGGTGACTCTCCCTTTGATATCTAAAATAAGAAAGCTGTGAGGCAGAAGAGTGAAGAAAATATTCTCACCATCAAAAGGGAGCATGGAACAACAAATTGTAGCATACAAAAAGCCAGGGCTCAGAATCTGATTGGGGTCACCCAGCCTCTGTCTGTCAGGGTGTGGGACTTTAAACTTTATCACATCCACTGTGCAGTCCAATAAAGTAGATTGTAAAGATCGATTCTTGGCTATGGATTAAAGATTAAACACTGCTGCAGATTTTTATTTGAGCACTTTGCTTTTATGTTTATCGTGCTGCCTTCAACTAACATTTATTTGAGTTCAGCCCCTGACAGGTGTCCTCTATTGCCTAGTCAATGTGAAGCAGTGTGCATAGCCAGAATCTCAGTGAAAGCCAATCTTGTAATATAATTTTAAATTGTTTTGATACATTAACTAATTATGTGATAGCCTATGTACAAAGCAGTATTGATCCCAGACTCTTTTGAGCTAGTAATCAGACTTTTGACAGTTAATTTGCCATTATGAGAGTGTAATTTCCAACCAACTGAACTTAGGCCTGAATCATTGCTTTGCCCTTCACAAGCAATTTGATGATCTCGCTTCTGCAATCCATATTTTCCTCCAATGTGTTCTAACAGTTTATACAGTGTTTTCTCACACTACCCTGCCACTCTAGTCTCCCTCCTCTATTTAGCACCAGCCATGATAGAGCTATCTTGTACCCGTCTAACAGCCGAGTGGATGCCAAATGCTTTTCACCAGGGCACCTGGCATGGCGCTAGCAGCCTGCTCTAAAAAGTATTAAGTTGTAGCTGCTTGCTTGTAAGTGCTGAGCATCGGTGAGTGTCATTTTCTCTCACTTCTCCAAGAGTTCTCCAACTGAGCCCACCACTTAAAAAAAAACGCATCTGCCCACACCCACTGTTATTCAAGTGTGATCCGGATTAGAACGAGTGAGCTGCAGATGGAAAGTGAGCAGGACACCACACAGGAGGGGTGGCAGTCATGGGAGTGATGGCGTAAGAAAGAGTGAGAGGCAGCAGGGAGGAAAACGGAGGCAGCAGGGAGAGGGGCATGATGAGTTTATGAGTCATATTATTGACTGGCAACCATACTGTGCTGATTGTGGTAATCAGTTTTCCTTGGGAGTGGGAGAGACCAGGGACTTCACTAGGGATCTTCATTGAGTTTTATTTTAAAGGCCAGCAGCTGGCCTGTGCATTGAGGATTGACTGATTGTTCATTTGTAGAGTGGCGGGGTGTAATTGCACGTTTATTTGTGTGCGGTCAATTACAGCAATACCCGGCAAATTTGAAAAATTAGATCTGAGTGTTTGTCTATAGTGTAGATAGAACTAAGCTCTGTGTAGCAGGGACAGATGTTTCTACTTTTCCGGGGACAATCATTGAGAGAAGTTAATGACTGGCATAAAACATCATTCTGCAGAGAGAGAGAGAGAGAGAGAGAGAGAGAGAGAGAGAGAGAGAGAGAATGAAGCTATAGAACTTGGTCAACAAAGTTGGCATTGTGGGGTGGAAACAGAAGAAAGAGATAGATTACATTGGTGGTACCTCTTTGTTATCCTTACTCTTGGACTACCTCACCTCAAAGCCTTCTACATTCTCAAAATGCTTCTTTCTTTCTCTCCATACAACTTTATCTCAGTTCTCCTGTTCTTACACTGTCCATCCTCTGTGGTGTTGCAGTTTCTCAGATGTGATGGCAAGCTCAGTTCACAGTGTAGCAGTCAGCTCCCTCCCATATCTCAGGACTTGTACCTGCTCCTGCCTGTTTGCCCCTTCTGCCTGCTGCTTATGAAAGTTATAATAGACTTCCCGTCATGCTCATAAAGTAGGGAGCTATAGATTTATGATCTCATTTAGCTCTGGCTTTACAGCAGCCAGCTCCAGGATCTGTCTAATGAATCACCAGAGGAAGTCCATCCTGCAACTCTCAGCAGTGATACCACCAGCTCGAATGTCTAATTGGATAATCCCTCCGAACTTTGTTAATCATTAACAACACAAGGGTTCTGAGCTTCTTTGCACTGTGAGGAAGCGCTCAGGTAATGGCACACGTTGGTTAGTTAGTTTTCATAATGGTTGCCCCTAAATTACACATACACATATATCTGATCTGAATCTGATCTCTTTTGTCAGCAGTGTACAGGAGACAGAAGAGAACTGTTGGAATAGCATTTGGTTACTACTTTTTAGCTTAGTAATGACCACACCTTCTCATCTCATCTCCTCTTCCCCTTTCTCAGCAGGGATTTTACTGAAGTTGTCATTCAGCATTGTAACTGGGCAGCATTTGAACTAAGCTAGAGGAAATTAGAGCCATCTCTCTCTTCTCTGTCAGCCTTTCTCAAACCGCAACTCTTCCTTTTCTGCCTATCAGTGTATCAGTAACTCCTACTTTAATCGGTTTTCTATTGGGACGATGGGAGGTTGTGGGTGCAAGACATGCCAGCAGTAGATGGTGGGATTTCATAGGCCCAGGCTGTCAGATGTGATGTCATGGGAACAGAGGAAACCCTGAAGTGGTGCAAAAGGGGCAAGTCGGGAATCTTAAAGAGTAATTTTCACTTTAGTGAGGAAGCCCAACTGATTTTTCATCTCTCCTGCCCTGTGCAGTTTCCTGTTGATTTCATTGTTGCTGTCTTCCTCCTTAATGGGCTTTTGCATGGCAGCCATGACTGTGACTTTGACAGCTTCAAATCTGGCACTTACATATTCTATTTCATCCTTCACATCTAATGGATGAATTTATGGGATAGTGAACTGAACACCTCCTCTTTCCTGAAACCATCGTCTGTGTCTGGGAGGACAGGATTATCCCCCAGACCTGAAGTGCTCCCAGCTAGCCACCACTGATAGAATGATTATAATAGCACAGGTTATGTTATCATCACTACTCAAACTTTAACACTCTGAGGCCTGACCTGCCTATAGTATGCAAACATTATTCATTCATTTCACTCTGCATACCCTGGGTATAACTGTGTATTAGATATTGAGGAAGTTGTTTTTCCCACACTAATGAGATATCTGATAGGCTGCATGGTGTGAGCACTATGTTAAATGAACCAATGTCAATGACCCTCTTTTTGCTGCAGAGAGAAGACTTAATCATATTTACATAAATAAGCCAATGTTTCAAAACAAGTTTACTACCTTCACCCCATGAGATCAGTTGCTTATGAGTGCTGATATATAGATCTCCTTAAAACGGCTCAGGCACAAAACATATAGGGACAAAGCACATTTGCATTTAAGAATTACCTCTTCCCTCCTGCTCTCTAAACTGCCATTGTGATGAGAATGCGGAAGTTAGTGCAGAATGGATAGGTGGGTGGTAATGAATTTGGAACTGATTCAAATAAGCTCTTAATTTCAGCCCAGCATTTATGAAACATTAATGAAGATGGGAGAGGATCTGTTGCTGTGAAAACTCCCTGGATTGAAAAAGCACATGAGGAGCACAGCATGAGTTTAAACATGTTGGATGATGAAGAAAGTATTATGATAATGGAGTTGACATGCCTCCAATATTACTTTGTTGAATCCTTACTGCTTATTACTGCCCACTATGTAACATATCGTAAAAAAGTCAGTGTGACACCAACTGTAGCTCCCTTTCATGCTGATAGTGGTATGAAATATTGATGCGCACTTCTGCATCCATTCGCAAGAATCTTTCTTAACCAAAAGTGAATATCTGGTGCGTAGGCAGAAAGCCCCCACATGTATGGATATGAGGTAATTTTATTGAAGGCAGGAGGCTGCACACACCCTCAGAGTGAGTAACTTAAGTGAATTCTACTGTTTGAGGCAAGCTAACCTCCACCTGTTAACACCGCAGGATATCAACTGTAATGAGAAGCCGATGTGCCATGCTGCACACTATCCACTATCTTACACACATCCACAGTATCGTAGCAGCAATTGCATATGCTCTCCAACAGTCCTGCAGTAATCATGTGTTACAGCTGCAGGGATTTCCAAACAAACCCTCTTGGGGGTAGATCAGTAATGTAGCTGCAGTTTTAAATGCATGTTAAAATAAATGCATTATTAAAATCTGTTACAGTATTTACATGAATTCTATGTACAAGCATACACATATACTGTATGTGCTGTTCTTGCATGTACATCAGCAGATATACACAGGCATGCTCACAGAAATACTTAAACACATGAGCACTCACACACACATGCTATAATAAATCAGAAGTCCTGACAGTGAGTGAGATGCAGGCAGGGAAGCAGACAGAGGAAAAGAATCTCCCCCCAGGCAATGGCAGAATGAAATAGACAGTCAGATGCGGTTGAAAGAAATTGGAGGAGGTTCTGCTATGGAGACTACCTCTTTTGTCTTGTCTTAACTCCAACTCTGGCCTCTGCAGACCTCTGTCGTCTCTCCACCTAACAGCTTTCTGATGCTGGGTTGCCTCAAAGAAGGAAGACTAATGATAAGAAAGGTGCTGACTGACAGAAAACTGTGCAAGTCTCTGCAGGGACTGGCTGCACACTGACTCACCAATATGTATCAATATTAAGAATAATGGAATGATGAATTTAGTCAGAGTGCCAATAAGTTCCACTGTGAGTCATTCATGTGCTCAGTAGACATTAAGTCATACTGAAATATTACTAATGTATGTATGTAACACTGTATGAATAGAAAATTACTCCTGATTTAGTTAAATTTAGATGTATTCATTTTCTCCTTAATATACCTTGAATATAATGAAACATATGAAATATGAAAAGAATGACATGTATAATGTCATTGTCATGGCTGACATTACAGCATATAGCTATAAGACTATAGCTCACATAGCTATAGTCGTTTGCCACAATTCATTTGGAGTAAGTCAGATTTAAATTTGCTCATTCTGAGAATGTGCGGGAGGAAGAGGGAAAGGCAGTGAGAGCAGGAGAGGAAAGGGAGAAAGGGGGTGGAGTGCCAAGGGATTGGCAGGAGTGACAAGATGTGACAGTGAGCACATTGGCTCGCAGGGTGGTTGCTACTTTACACTCCAATCACACAGTCCCCCTGTCCCCCAAGACATTTTAATCTGATCCCCCGACCCAAGGAGACGAGAGAACAGCACAACACTGCTCAGAGTAATAGCAGGAGAGCGGCACAGAGTCCAACCACAAGCTTTTATTTCCAGCCTTTTCCTTCCACTTATGTAGATGGGTCTTTAATTTCATCACTAAAATGGCTGCTCCTTTTCTCATTACATTTTGCTTTATATGCTGAGTGTGTGTAGATGCAGTGTGAATGAACGGATTGTCCTGGCCAGGCTTTTGCGTAAAACTGTGTGTACATGTGCATGTGCACAGCACTACTTTTGATTGGATTAGTCAGAGAGAGAGACATCCACCCTCTCAGCCTTGCCCCTCCACCACTGGTAACGGCCTGCATTATCGATCCCGAACAGCTCCATTTCCTCTCTGTGTCCAAACTTATTAGATGCTCTGCTTTCACACAGCCTGGCCTGATCCCTCCTTCTTCCTCTTTTCTTTGAAATCCCCATTTTCCTCCCATTTGTCTTTGTCTTTCTTCATCCTCCATCAAGATCTTACTCTCTCTGTCATGCTGTTGTGTTTTTCATCCCTTTGTGTATTTTCCACCAATGTTCTTGTCTTATCTTAATCTGCACCCATTTCTGCTTATTGTCTCCCTCTCTTCTATCCTCTCTCTCTCTTTTCTCCTGTCTTTACTGCTGTGAGCGCCACCTCTGTCAATCTCCAGCTTCACTTTCTTTGTCTCTCTGTTGCTCTCCAGTTAATACTAAAATTAGACTGCAAATGATTTTGAGTATTTTGAGGGATCAATTGCCATTAATTGCCTTTGGCAAAGAGTAATGTTTGACAGGGTTGCAAGAGAGAAAGAGAATGCCATGGAAAAATTATGACTGCAGTTAACTTATGGTGACAGAATGGGAACAACTAATCACGATATTGAATGTATTAAAGAGTCTTTTCACTTTCTGCAATACTTCCAAGTATTAGATAAATGTATTAGTTTAGAAATGTTTCATAAGGGTGGAACACTTCTCAGATTACAGTTGATACATGCTGGCAGAATAAAATATCTTGTCTGCCCTCATGCATTTTGAAAAGCCTGCTTGGTAGCAACACAGATAAACAACAACAGACAGAAGCAAACAGTTTCTTCGCTGGATCTAAGATATGTATGTCTCTATGTTTCTGCAGGCTCTGTACCCGAGCCCAGAGGAGGGCTGGCAGATCTACAGCTCGGCACAGGACGCAGATGGGAAGTGTATCTGTACCGTGGTCGCACCAGCCCAGAACATGTGTAACCGCGACCCACGCAGCAGACAGCTTCGCCAGCTCATGGAGAAGGTGACAGCTGTCAATAACACACTCACTTTGAGACACGACTGTTACCCACGCAGATACACAAGCACAAACTGCCACACTTCACTGCGCTCATGTCTGGCGCCGTCTGTCACATATAGGCTGTTGAAGAGAACAGTCCCCACAGTTGATCACTCATGCAGATGAACATGATGCTGATTGGAAGACTGTTGCCATTGTTGGTTGAACTATTCTTTTTTGAGGGTTGCTTAAAGTGAATGAAGCATGAATAGCCTTAATAGGAGAAATGTCCTAAACTTGCCCATGAAATTGGATTCATTGAGCCTTGGCCTTATGTTTCTTTTATAAATATAAATCCATTTGAAAAAAATGAAGAAAATGAACTATTTTACAAATCAGTGAAAATAGAAAATGCTTTGTTTGCATAGTTAGACAGTAAATGCTGCACACACTAAATATGTTTACTCAGACTTGTGCTCATTATGTCTTACTCTAAGTAAAAAATATCAGTCAACACTGCATACTTGTGTCATATATAACAAGCAAATCAATTTTATGTCGTACAAAAATATGTACACTGTTTCAGAAAGCAGACAATAAATCTATGTTTAATATACATGGATGCATGGAGTAGAGTGTTATTGACCAACAGTGCAGGGCAGTATATGCAAATGTAATTTCCTGCTTGTGTCTAGTGCATAAACACACACACACGCACACACACACACACACACACAGACAGATCAGGGGTGAGAGTACAGGCAGGAGAAGACCTCTGCTCACAAGTGATCCACAGCTGCTTGTTGACTGTCCAGATCTGCAACTGCATCGATTGGTGGTCTGCAGGCAGTACATTGGCAACTTTCCATTCTAATCCACTTGTCTTTCCCAAATTAAATAATAAAACCTGAGAAATAATGTTAATAGCTTCCACTTGCTTGATGGGCTATGGCAGCTCATTCACAGCAGAGGTGGGGGTTTTTGTGGACACTCAAAACCAGCGAATGGGTGAATGAGACTGAGGATCCACGGAGCGAGTGAAAGCCTGGGAGCAGAAAAGTAAGAGAGTGGGAAAGAAAGGAGGGACTGACAATGATGTGAGGAGAGGTGATGGTAAATTGAGATGCTGAATAGGCTCTGAGGTCTTGATGGATCAATGAGACACCTGAATTCAAATATTGCATTCATTCTCATTGAAGTTTGCCTTTTCCCCTGACAGTGTCTGCTGCTGTTTCAAGCACACAGTCATACAGACAAAATCCACACTCATACACACTTTAAAAGAAGCATATTCCAAAAGAGAAGGCATATGCTGGCAGAGAAACAGACAAACTTGATAAAGCTATTCAGAGAAAGTGGTTGTGTTCATCTAAATATGTGCATGAATGTATATATGTATTGCATGTCTTTATAGGAATTGTTATATACTGTATGTACATGTGTAACTAATACTGTTTCTGCATGTTTTTAAGTATGCAGAATCAAAATACAGTACATACAGTATGTTATGTGTTTAATTACAGACATCTTTGTGTATGCTTTTCATTATTGTCAGTGCTGCTTATATAGTATAGAAGCAAATAAGGGTCATTAACATTTTGAGCTTGTGAAATGATGTTCACAAATAATTTCACAGCCAGCAGTTGTATATCACCTTTTGTGTGCATGTGAAAAAAGAAAATTGCATGCACGTATCTGAATGTGTGACTTTGTAAAAAAAAAAAAATGTTCTCACAAATTCAAGTTTGTGAATGTTATAATAAATAATAATAATAATAATAATAATATAAATAATAAAGTTTTGCAGCTGTAGAAATATTTAGTGGTTTGTGCACACAGATATAATTTGCACATGTGTAAAAACATTTGCCGCTGTAGAAATATTTTGTGTATGTGTATTAAAAATATACATGACACAAAAATTCACATGAAAATCAGATTTTAAAGAATACCATTTGTAGCTCAAAAACTCTGTAGTTTAACTGTTAGTTATTTTTTACTTATTTTGAGGAACGTAATCAGCTGCTCATTGGTATTTTCTGCTCATTTTTCTTTTCACTTTCCGCCACCGGAAAGATTTTCTGAGCTGTAAACATGGCAAGGTGATCTTGTTTACTGTAACTGTGGTGAGCCATCGTGCAGGGCGAAACATAACTTCTAGGTGGGTGAAGACATAAAATGCAGGTGAAAATCAGGGTACACCTATCTGCTCCTGAGAAATGTGCATATTTCTCAGTTCTAATTAGTAAAACAATGTTGAGCCTTAAATATAGGCCGATCTATTAGCAAAAGACGGCATAAATACTACTTTTAAAACCTATACTGTCATTTGTTTGTTAAGTTTATGTCAGAGAGGTGTAGATTTCCACTCAAATTTTTGTGGGTGTAGTTTGTATTGCTACATTCTTTCACACAGTCTCAACAAAAACTGATTATTATAAGCTTTGCAATTATATTATTTATTGTAATGTTGGATTGTATTATACCGTGTGGGTGTTTATGTTATTGTGTCTACCCTCTGTACACACACTCTGCTTGAAAGACACCAGTTATCAGAACCAAGCGCTCTCGTCAGTCCACAGCCCAGCCTAATGAGAACTCCCGTCAGCGCTATCTGAGCTGCACACAAGTGAAAGCCACAAGTTAAAAGACTACGTGTGAGTCTGTGTGTATTTACACAAAATAGCACCATGGCCGAAAAGACATCCTCATTTGAACCCAGAGCATGTGGGGGAATTATATGAGCAGACCAGATCCACAAAGGCTCTTTCTGACACAGAAAGCCAAGGTTACACTAACAATGTCAAAACCGCCCTCTGCTCAAAGAATGTAATGTAGCCAAAAGCCTCCATTCAGCTTTCTGCAAAGGCAGACAAAATGCCCTCCAAAGCGGAGTTGACCCTGAAGGACGGTGGCGTGAGAATGCTCACGCTTTGACCTCTCTGTCCGACTGTTTGAGTTGAGATGAGATAAAATGAGATAGGAGGGCACAGCATGCATACACACAAACACACTTTAGGATTTGGGCCAGAGTGAATCATTACACTGGACATGAGGCAGACACACCTGCAACTGATTGGATTCTGGGTAGTGTGAGGGTGGGGAGCATCTTATGTAGCCAGCAGAAAGCATGAAATGCCAGGTGTGTGTGGATCAGTTACCATGGCTCAGAGGATGGAGCAGTCCCAGCCCAGGAGAATGGTAACACTGCATTTGTTACAAATTCCTCCAACTATTCAATCTGTACTGCTGTCAAATACGTTTTAATTGGTGAAGAAAATATTATATGACCAAATATTCCCTGGCCAGTTCATGAAGCATGTAGGAGATGAGTTGGGTGTAGAAAAGAGTAGGCTGGACACGAAGTAATTGAGTGGGCTGTCAAAGAGTAGGCAAGCAAGGCATTTGGTGCAAAACAGACTTTATGCCAAACTGTGACCTTTGAGAGTTGGGACTGTTTTTGTTTTTGTTAGGAATGATTTGAATAAATATCTTCTGTGTGCTTGGGCGTTTCAGTGGTGCGTGTCTGTGTGGGTGGGTGTCTATTTGTGTGGGTAGTTGAACATATGTACACGTGAGCCTCCTATATGCACCACAGCCCTGTAACATTTGTCAATGTTCAGATGATTTCTGGCCAGTTCAGGGCAACGTGCAGGAGATGAGGGGGTGTATGAAACAGTAGGCTGGTTATGCAGCAACAGAGTGGGCTGTCAAAGAGTGAGCAAGCTGAGTACCTAGTAAAAATTAAACAGTGCAAAACGGAGTCCTCTGAGAACTGAGATTCAATAAACACCTACTTGACAACACGTTTGCTCCTCCATGAGATTTATTCTGTTTGCACTATATTTTCTATGTATCCATTAACTTGTGTACACTGTGATAATGGTACTGTAGGCCTATTAGCCTTGTGTTTTAATAGCTGAGGGAGATATGATATTTATATCCTAACTGGATACCTGTTTACTTTTATTGCATAATTTACCAATGTATTGTGTATCGGTATGCATTATCCTGGTAAGGTCTGGACAACTGTGCAGCGATTTCAAGCTCCACACCTTTCATCTTGGTTATTTTTGCTTAATGTTTATTATTTTTTGCTTTTGCTCATTGTTTGTCAGTTGTTCATTCTGTTTTCGTATTGTTTTCAAGTGCATTTTATGACACAATGTTGTTTTTATGCTTAACTATACTTTACTCTACATTACTCTTCTCATACTCTTTGAATTGCAATGGATGCTTTGAGGGAAATACATTTTTCCATATCCACTTATCCCTGGGGAGCTGCAAGCCATCCCAGCATGAACTGGGTGAAAGTCATGGGAATATCCTAAAGGGGTTAGCAGTTTGTTGAAGGGCTGACCGAGACATCATGACATGTGGGCATTTCAGAGTTTTCAATTCAGCTGACCTGCACGTGTGGAAAACGCAATACTGGGAGTCTGGGGGGCTATCAAACCAATGATCGTACAATAGACTGCAAAGCATCAAGTTATCTTTTGTTGATCCATAGAGGGTAATTTTACACTGAATGAGATGTAAAGAGTTGTCCCTCTTTATAGCAGATAACTGTAGATAACAAGCTAGAGTTGCAGCTAACACTTATTTTCATTATCAATTAATCTACCTATTATTTCCTCAATTATCATTTGGTCTGTAGACCATGTCCTCTCAGTGTCCAAGGTGATTCTTTTTTTGTCCAACCAGCAATCCAAAACCTAAAGATATTCACTGTCATAGTAGAAAAAGAAAACCAGATAATATTCACCTTTGAGAATGTTTGCCATATTTGCCAAACAATTACTTAAACAATTAATCAATTATCAAAATAATTGATCAGTTAATCAATAAATCAATTCAGTTCTAATTACAAGATGCATGTCTGATGAGGAATGGATGATCATGTAAAAAAATCCAATCTATTCCTTTAAATGAACAGTAAAAATTATTATTAACCTAAGAAATTCTTGTGTGGTTATGTGTGTGTCCTGGGGGTGTGGTGGTGTGTGTTTGTACGTGTGTGTGTGTGTGTGTGTGACAGGTTCAGAACATCAGCCAGTCAATGGAAGTGCTGGACCTGCGGACGTACAGAGATCTACAGTATGTAAGGAACACAGAGAGTCTAATGAAAGTGGTGGATGGAAAACTGAAGGTGGCCTCTGAAAATCCCCGCAATCTCAATCCAAAGAGCTTTCAGGTAATTGTTTGTCACCTCTTGTAAAGCGGTGTGTGTGTGTATTATTGTCAAGTGAATGCAGATACTATTAGATGTGGCAATGTGCACATAAACTTTGCCAGATGCAATGCAATGTCTTTCGCTCTTCACAGCCAATAAAATTTTGTATAACTCTCGATAGACTGCCGCATAAGCATAGGTACACAAATTCAATTCCAAAACTATCTCTGAGTCATTGAGTTATACGCAGAGGAAATCTAAGCAAATTCGAATGCTCCTGAATTATTAAACCTCTGGACCTAGAAGAAGAGCGTTCTTTTCTGTATTCCTCTTTACATCCTTTTCTCTCTATCCTCATTCAGCCTCTCTTCCTACTCTATATACTTAACATTCTGGTGTCTGCTCTTAGATAACAGGCACATATATTCACATTTATCTCTACCTTATCTCTCTACAAGCTAAGGCTCAGCTGCCATTATCAGTGGGCCTTTTTGTCTTCCTGTCAGTGGGCTGTCTTGCCCAGGCGTTTTACACATTTCTCACACTCTTGCAGATATTAGATGGACCATAAAATAGTTTGATTAAAAGATGCCTTGATAAATGCTAAGTGTGCTTTACCGCTGGGACCCTGTTTCAGCACAGGGAGAAGCATGAATGGCTGTGTTTTGCTTTCAGTGTGTTTTATGAAAGTCCAATGGAGGTAATGAAGATGTTTATGAAATTAGCCAATTCATCAGTAAAGCCTCAGATGACTAAAATATGCAGAATAGTAAGCATTATATCCCAGATCTGAATGCAAATCCGCAATCCAATAAAGAGAAAAAAAGTAGGATTTGACCAGAGCAAGTTGGCTGATGAATGCATGCAGCTGAAAGTTGCCACTGGCAGAGCATGGGAGATTAACGAGACCGAATTTTCACGGCTTGAAAAGGGGAAAATGAGATTTATGGTGTGGCGCCACAGGACGGAGAGCTGCTCCATCACCAGATTTACGATAAACCTTAACAAGGAGGAAACAGCCCTTCCTGTGGTGGCCACACTTTATTGATACACCTATTTCTCTCTTGAGCCTTCTAAGCAGGCTCTCCTGCTGCTTCCTGCACTCCTACCTAAGGACACATTTTTCACGTTTTTTCACTTTTAAACACACGTATCACAGACCAAGTTTATAAATTTAATCACCCAGACCAGTTTAAGCAGTAAACAGACGTGCATTTTGTCAAATTGAAAATAATGTGTGGCTTCCTAATCCACAAAAAGCATTGTAAATGGAAATAAATCTATACTTACAGATCATTCAAAGAAGCCTACACAAGTCAAACAAGTGGGTGGAAGCTTGATTAGTACAGTAAGAAAAACAGCAGGCAACTAAGAAAATGTTGTTTAATTATAAATTACATAAATATTGAGAGGAAGTGATGTATAAAGCCAAAGAAAGAGAAATCCTATTTCAGAATATATACCAGAAATGTCAGGAATACATGTAAAAGTTCTAGTATGAATCTCATGATGAATCCAGGCACAAAGGGGTTGAACCGATGAACCAGCACCCAGCTACAATATGAGCTCCTGATTGAGAGATGATCGACGAACCAGAGGCAACAACTGAAGATTTCAGAATCAGAATCAGAAATACTGTATTGATCCCCGAGGGGAAACTCTTTCGTTACAGCTGCTCACTATCACGTCAGTGCACACAGGAATAGAAATACTAAGCAAAAAATATAATACACTATAATACAGGTAAGATAAATTAAGTACCAAGTGGGTATAAGTATAAAATTAAATTAAGTGTAAAATACAAAGTGGATTACCAGTTGATGATAAATATGTACGGTATAATAATACAATGTAATAATATAAGTAATAATTATTATGAGATATGGATACTGCACAGCAGTAATAGAAGTATGAATAAATATCAAGAATTTAACTGAAAGAGTATATTGCAAAGGAGTATTAAACAGAGAATATTTCACAATTATTTCAACTATTACAGTGATGTTAATGATCCAATGTCTAGTTTATCGAATTAAGGTCATATAGTCTGACACTTAGAGGGAGGAGTTAAAGAGTTTGATGGCCACAGGTAGGAATGACTTCCTGTGGCACTCTGTGGTGCATTTTGGGGGGATGAGTCTTTCGCTTAAGGTACCTCTCTTGTTTGACCAGCACGTCATGGTGGGAGACACTGTCCAAGATGGCATGTAGTTTGGCCAGCATCCTCCTCTCTGACACCACTGACAGAGAATCCAGCTCCACCCCCACAATGTCACTGGCCTTATGGATCAGTTTGTTGAGTTAGCGTCCACTAGCCTCAACCTGCTGCCCCAGCATGCAACAGCATACAGGATAGCACTGGCCACCACAGACTCATAAAAACATCCTCAGAATTGTCCGGCAGATGTTGAAGGACCTCAGCCTCCTCAGAAAATAGAGGCGGCTCTGGCCCTTCCTGTAAAGAGCTTGAGTGTTCTTAGCCCTGTCCAGTTTATTGTCCATGTGTACTCCCAAGTATTTGTAGTCCTCAACAAAGTCCACACTGACCCCCTGGATGGAAACTGGGGTCACTGGTGCCTTGGCCCTTCATAGGTCTACAACCAGCTTCTTAGACTTTGCATTGAGCTGCAGATGGTTCTACTCACACCATGAGACAAAGTTACCCATCACAGCCCTGTACTCAGTCTCATCACCACCGCTGATACATCCCACCACAGCAGAGTCATCAGAAAAATGTGTGGTCTGTGCTCTGTGTGGTAGCTGAAGTCTGTGGGGTAGATGGTGAAGAGGAAGGGAGAGAGGACAGTCCCCTGAGGGGCCCCAGTGTTGCTGACCACGCTGTCTGATACACGTGCTGTGGTCTGCCAGTCAGGTAGTCAACAATCCAGGACACGAGGGGGGCATCCACCTGCATCGCTGCCAGCTTCTCACCCAGCAGAGCTGGCCGGATGGTGTTGAAAGCACTGGAGAAGTCAAAAAACATGATCCTCACCGTGCTTGCCGGCCTGTCCCGGTGGGTGTAGATGCCGTTCAGCAGGAAGATGATGGCGTCCTCAACTCCCAGCCGAGGCTGGTAGGCGAACTGAAGGGGGTCCAGGAGGGGTCTGACCATGGGCTGCAGCTGTTCCAGCACCAGTCTCTCCAGGGTCTTCATTATGTGGGAGGTCAGTGTCACTGGTCTGTAGTCCTTGGAGCCACTGGGACGCAGCGTCTTCGGCACAGAAACGAGGCAAGATGTCTTCCACAGAATAGGGACCCTTTGAAGACTCAGGCTCAGGTTAAAGACATGCTGAAGGACTCCACATAGCTGGGGGGCACAGGCTTTTAGAACCCCAGGGCAAACACCATCGGGGCCTGCTGCCTTGTTTGAGTGGAGTTTCATCAGCTGTCCTCTCACCTGGTCAGCTGTCAGGCACACAGCAGAGGTTACTGGCAGTGGAGGGGGGGGGAGTCGTCAGTCATGAGAGGGCCGTTAGCCTGAGAGCCAAGGGCTAGCTCATCTGCACACAATCCCCTGACAAGTATGGTCGAGCTCATACCCTGTCCTACAATCTTCTCTACCTCCTCTGCTTTTCCATGTGTCTTTCTCTGCAATGACCATCTTAGGAGTTGAAAGACAAGGTGACCCAGCTGCTCCCCCTGTTGCCAGTACTGGAACAGTACAAGGCAGATGCCAAGATGATCCTGCGTCTTCGGGAGGAGGTGAGGAATCTGTCCTTGGTTCTGATGGCCATCCAAGAAGAGATGGGGGCCTATGATTATGAGGAGCTGCGCCAGAGAGTCCTGCTGCTGGAGACCAGGCTCCACTCCTGTATGCAGAAACTAGGTATAAGATACATGCAAATGAGTGTGGGTGGGTAGTCATTGAATGCTTCATTTGAAATTCATTATTAAATATCATTGTAGCACTTGAGCAATTAGAGGTTAGACAACAGGAATTAAGTTAAGATCATCAATGGTCAAAACTCTGTTGTACATTGTCAACATTTCCACTCTCCTCAGTGCTTGAATTATCTGCATAAATTAAGACAAAATGGCCTAGAAAGCCTGTATGAATAATTGATCATGTTCTCATGTAATGTGTTAGCTTAAATTGATGATTTTACAAAATCTCACATACTGTATATAAACTGATGACTTAACAGAAAAAGACTGCAGTTAGAGTTTAGCCTTTAGGTCATTAGTGTTTTGTTATTGTCTTCCATTAGCTTTTTGCATAAAGCAAGTTACTTCATGCAGAGGGATAATAATTAGAAATAATAATTACTATTCTGTATATATTTATTTCCAGATATCTTTTATGAATTCCTTTTAAAAAACTGGGTAAACAAATGCAGAGAGGAAAGTGATTAAACAAAACATGCAAGAATATTTTAAGTTTTTAGAAAAAAACAATACAATACAATGTCTGAGTGAAGACCCACAATTAAGGATACAAAGAACAAAGATCATTGTACAAAACACTCACCTATTCATTTGTTTAATTAGCAAATATGTAATCTTTTTTATACATATGTGAGTGTCATCTGCAAAAAGTGAAAAATATATAATGTTTTTACAGATGTATACAAATGGAAACCTCTAAATTGACAAAACCATATGGAGCCTAAAACACAACCTAAAGGAACACCATGTTTCAGATAAGCTGTATAACTGGAGTTCCCTGGCACAAAAATAAATGTCTGTCTGTGTGTGTCTCGTTTTATCGCAGTGCCACAGTATGTACAAGTTCATGTCCTACATAGATACATACATAAATCTGTATGGCGTCTTACCTATTTCTCTACTTTGACCTCCAGGCTGTGGGAAGCTGACTGGCGTCAGTAATCCCATCACAGTACGTGCATCAGGGTCAAGGTTTGGCTCCTGGATGACAGATACCATGATCCCCAGCTCAGACAACAGAGTAAGTCCATCTGTTGCTATGCTCAGCCCTGAACTAGGTCCCTTTACTCCCTGCTACCTACATTCATAGTTCAACATATATACAAGATAAAGCAGAACCAAAGTCATTGTCAAAAATGGACCGAACTCTTTCAGCTGCTCAAGGGAAAAAATATCCCTGACAGCAATGCTGTCATGATACTTCAGTGACTGATTGACTGGTTTGCCTGGTCTCCCTCTTCCCTGTCTTCCTCTGTCACTGCAACTCCAGCTGATTAATCACTTCATCATCAGTGGAGAAATGAATGAGTTGTTTGGGCTAAAGTTTTCTAAATCACCTAGGTAATTACCAGGAGTGTGTTGAGATGCTCTGGACCCAGATGATATAGTAATGGCTTCAGCTGATTAGAGATGACATGTGGTTCCATATGGGCAAACACATTTTGAGAAGCAGGGGGGGAAAGACACCAGGGAGGAAGAAAAGGAAGAGGAACTGTGGGGCCTGGAGAATGGAGGAAGTGGTGGTGGAGAAGTGGAAGAGTGGATTATTAGCCATCTGTAGGGATGATGGAAACTGATTAAGTATAAGAGGAGAGATGACGATGGCCTTTTTCATCACCACCCTGAATCATAACATGCTAAATAGATATTGCCAACAGAAAAGGTCAATTTCTGTGATTGAATGGCCAGATCTTTGTCTTTAATCACCTGACTTAATGAGATCACATTAGACTCTTTAGATCAATCACTGATTGTATTAATAGCCAGATACATCAACAATATCACATCACCACCCACACCAATCATGATAATCATATTTGGGAAACGTCATTGTCACTGAGGAGCCAAACAGAAAAAAAACACACCAGAAAAAAAAAAAACTTGTGCTAGAGCTTTGGCCTGGCTCAGCTCCTGTCTCAGCTCTAGGGACTCATTTAGCAGGCAGAGGAGAAACAATGCTTAATGCTCCATAATCTCCCCTTCTCCATAATTCAGCTGCTGTACCTCATCACCCCCGACTCCTCCCATACCCTTCCTCTCACCCCACTGGAATTGTTATTTAAGAAAAGTGCCTATTCTACACCTGGGAAGGAGGCGAGAGCTGGAAAAGAGAGAAAGAGGAGAAAAATGATGGGTGGAGCATAACGAATGCTACATCTTAGTAAAGCCCTCCTCGATATGTTAAGGACAAAATAAATATCTAAGCTAACTGCAGTTTAATTGAATCAATTAAAATCTGAACTGTGCCTCAGCAGAAGCATTGAGGGAATGAGATGGGAGATGCCAGAGAGGGGCCATGTCAGTGGAGAGATCCGCTGAGAGTGCTTGAAGAAAAAGATAAGGCTGCTAAATGGATTGATTTTTTGTAAATGTGGACAGGAAAGGGCAGAGAGCACTAGCAGTGGCTGACTGCAAAGCGCAGGCAACGTCTTCACTCCCATACGCAGGAGAGATCAATAGTTCTGCACACACATTTAAGTATACACAACTGCTTGAAGGTGTACACTCACACTCAAACAAGTAGAGATTCACCACAAACACACAACACAAACATACTTTGCTCAGGGCATCGCTACTGGCTATAATGAAACATTGCTCACAGTGTTGTGTCACAGAGGTGTGTCAGGTATAGCACAACAATATTCTCCTAAAACCTCTAGATCTTCTCATTATCTCCTTTAGTTTGTCCCCTCTTCCCATTGAGATTCATTTTTCTTCTCTCTACAGGTGTGGTCCATGGATGGTTACTTTAAGGGACGGCGTGTCTTGGAATACCGTACAATGAATGATTTCATGAAGGGCCAGAACTTTGTGCAGCATTTGCTGCCTCACCCCTGGGCAGGCACTGGCCACGTGGTCTTCAACGGCTCACTGTACTACAACAAGTACCAGAGCAACATCATCATCAAGTACCACTTCCGTTCTCGAAGTGTGCTGGTGCAGCGCAGCCTGAGTGGGGCGGGCTATAACAACACCTTTCCCTACTCCTGGGGTGGCTCCTCTGATATCGACCTCATGGCAGATGAGAATGGCCTGTGGGCCGTTTACACCACCATCCCCAATGCTGGGAACATTGTCATCAGCCGCCTGGAGCCTCAGAGTCTGGAAGTGCTGCAGACTTGGGACACAGGGTTTCCCAAGCGCAGTGCTGGAGAGTCTTTCATGATCTGTGGTACACTTTACGTCACCAACTCCCACCTCGCTGGTGCCAAGATCTACTTTGCCTACTACACCAACACATCAAGCTATGAGTACACAGACATCCCATTCCACAATCAATACTCCCACATCTCCATGATGGACTACAACCCCAGGGAGAGGGTCCTGTACACCTGGAACAACGGACACCAGGTGCTCTACAATGTCACACTGTTCCAGGTTATTAAGACTTCAGGGGACTGAGAGCCCTCAGACTGAACCACTCAAATAATGCTGTGATCATTGTTCGGGGAGGGACAAATGAGCTGGGTGGAGGAGGGCACTGGTTGTGGGAGGTGCACTGGGTTGGGGGCGTGTATGGGCATAGGCTTGGATTTTTTTTTTTTTTTTTTAACAATTTCAATCTTCATAGAGTGCTATTATTCACATTCTCAAAAAACCCTCCAACAGCAACATCGGTAAAGATACAAAGACTGAGCGCTTCTCTTTTTTTTTTTCCCTTTCTGTGATGAGTAAGCATGGTTCTTTTTATTTGTGATGAGAAATAAATATCAATCTTTACCATTTATGACTTTGTATTTCATTGTCACTTTCATTTCAAATAGACTTTCACTGTATTTTGGAGGGGTGCACAACAAAGGAGAAACTCATGGCTTCAAACTTGGATGTGTGTACTCCCAAGGTGGGTGCTTCTTCAAAGGAAAAGAGGTGTAACATTTCAGTTATGATTAATGTTTCTTTATTTCTTCTTGAATGACAGGGGGACATACAAGTATTTATTCCTTGTTGCAAAAATATAGGAAATGTGTTTAGAATAAAAATTTAAGCTGTTTTAAACATCAAATCTAAAATCCTTAAAATTTGAAAATATGCTAAATGGCACAATTTCAAAATAACTGAAATTGGATGGAATAATTGTATCTATCTTGTTGATACTGAGTGGCTATTACTACCATGGCCGAATCATTAAATAATGAGGTGACAGCATGTGAATACTGACAAGGCAATTTCTAGGGCTGCATTAAACCATATCTTTGAAAACATTTCATCCAATTCTTTCCATCTAAAAAAGCCAGGGCATAGGGTTCTGTGTAATAAAACAGAAGCTTCCATATACTCAAACAGTGTTAAACTTAACTGCAACAGCCACGGCTTCCATTTTATTTTTCCAAGGTGAATTGAAAATGTAAAAAAAAAACACATATGGTAAAAGGAGCAGGTGGTGGTGCAAAGGGTCATGAAGCATATACAGGGAAGGAGAGACAAAATGTAAAAGGAATTCTTCATTTACATTTGCATAGAGAAATGAGGCTTCACAGTTACTGTTGCTTGTCAAGCTCCAATCTGCTTTAATCTTATTAGTCGCTCAGCTCCTCTCAGGTGCTCTCTGCAGAGAAATGTTCAAACACAAGGCATACAGTGTGACACTGCTCACATGAATGTCTCAAACTGCAAACTTTCATTGCAACTTTTTTATTATTTGCTACTGAAGATCATTCTGAAGCCACATTGGCATTCTCTGCTGTATAAAGGGCACTTTGGCAAAAAGACAACAGCCCACTGTGCTGTCATTTTACTCCTTTCATTTTACTCCTTTCATTTATAAGGCTTGTGAGGGTGCATCCATTCTTTGCAGAGGCTGTGGTGGACACAGAAGACATAGAATAGAATAGGAGGTTCTACTTTTCTTTTCCTACGTAACCATGGTGATCCTTTTCATCCTGGATGACCTTTCTATCAATAAAGTGCTGTGTTGAAGAGAACCCTGATGAGTTCATACACAGTAGTGGCTGACATTTAAAGCACAATACATTACACAACAATACAGAGCATCCAACAGTATCAGCTAGAAAGACTGCAGTATAAACTACACTGTAGAGGTAAAATAAATATTACAATAATACAAAAATGTAGATATACATGTCATCGGTTATCAAAGAAACCAATATATGGCTGAAGGGGATAGTAAACTGTAGTTACACATAAACATATACAATTGAGATGAGAGTGGAAAACTGTTGCTCTTGCTTTCCTAAGATCAGATCCACCACAGCATCCTCTCTCTGCTCTCCCACTGTCTAAACCAAAAATAAAAAGATGACTGGACTTTCTAGTCAGCTGCTAAGAAAAAAGAAACTAGCAAAGCCTATCCTGAAAGTGCAGGCAATTATAAAGCAGGGCAGAAGGTTACCTATTGTAAAAAGAAGTGTTTCACAGATCATCTTTTAATAAAGTCTGGAGCTTACAGTTTCACCAATACACAAAAAGGTATTTAATGTTAGGCATGACTAGTTAAAATGGACCTACACTTTACAGCCAACAAACTTTTCTCCTTAACAGAGAGCAGAGAAGGAAATAATGACTGCACACAGATAATGCAATCTCTATAATCAAACAAAATGAAAAATAAAGTCAGCAGACTGGAAAGATGCATTCATCTGAGAAATGTGAAAGGAACATCTATCCATTCATGTCCATATTCTACTTATTTAAAGACCTGCAACTAAATGGGCTCCACTATAAGCTGCTTTTCCACCCAAAGTACCAGGAACTTTTATCCCCAGGAACTACTTTTCAAGGAACTAAAAAGTTCCTTCAGCCCATTGTTGTGTGTGTTTCCACCACAGTCTAAAGACCTGGGAAGATTAGGCAAATTACACCCATTAGGTTACACCCATCACACAGCTGCATAACTCTATTGTTTTAACTTATTAAACACATCATCTGCAATTCAGCATAAGGACCTTTGCTTAATTTAACCTATGCACTCTCACCTGTTTTAAATACTGAGCTTACTGGTGTATAAATGGTGAAATTGAGAGCCACTACTTCCTCAGAGGGTTGTAATATTAGAATATGGTAACACAAGCATAAGCGTTATGTGTCTTTTTACATATATAGTAGTATATACTTGTTTTCAGCCACTATACACACATTTACTTCCACAACTATTTATTAATCTGCAGAAATATAAATGTGCAAAATACAGTGTTTGTGTGCTTCAGCAGGAGACATGGGTTGAGGGCTGCTGGTGGTCGCAGGAGTAAACACACTAGTCTGCAGCCTGCAGTTCACTTTACCTGTCCGTTTCATCTGAAAAACACAGTGAAAAAAAAAAAAAAAAAAAAAAAAGCATTTTGTATGATCGATTTAGCCAACCCTTGCCTTAAGGAACACCACGATTGTACACCATTAACGTTAGCAGTTGGCGTTAGCATGTAACTTTGGGTTTTGGTTAGGGTAGCAATGGCATGACAACAGTTAGCTGTTAAAGCATTTAACAAACAGCATGTGGGCCATATATGATTTACCTTCAACCGACTGGTCATCCGGTGTCTTCCACCACGGCTTCAACAGCGCAGTAGCTGAGCCGCTGCGCCAGAGAAGGCCAGCCCGTGAACCAGCAATGCATCAATCCAGACGGTCAAACCACCACTGCTCCGCCGGTCAGAGCTCGACGAATCAGAAATGTTCAGCACAGCAAGCCCCACCCTGAAAATCTCGGTACTTCTGAAAAGTACTACCTCCCGAACAGGGACCTTTTGGGGGGTAAAAAAATATCCCCAGTACTTAATTTAGACCCTGGTCCCTGCAGAGTTCCTCCAAAGGTTCCTAGTCCCTGGGGGGAAGTTCCTGCGGTGGAAACGCAGCTATAGACACAAATAGAACTAATATACATTTTTTTATCCATTTGAACTTGTCGCAGTAAAAAAACAAAAAACACTGCATTTAGTTACAACAAAAAAAATATATACATGTTATTGCCATTTTCCTACTCAGTCAAATTTCTTAAGCAATAATGTATCTTCCCTTTTAATTAATTTTCCTTGCAAATTCATATGTTGCTGAGAGAAATGCTGCTGGGAAAAAATGCAATGCTATTACCAAGGATTGCAAAAAAAAAAAAACCCTGAAGTTTTGTTTAACT
Source organism: Siniperca chuatsi (assembly GCF_020085105.1). Lineage (NCBI taxonomy): Eukaryota > Metazoa > Chordata > Actinopteri > Centrarchiformes > Sinipercidae > Siniperca > Siniperca chuatsi. The sequence continues at coordinate 9,632,652 of NC_058062.1, read as the reverse complement.
TTTTCGATAAAAAAAATCTATTAGTTTGCTGCCAGCAGTATATCCTTTGCCTCCAGCACTTGAGAGGCAAACATTAGCTACGTAAGCACCAGTGAGTGCACTGTTGTGCCAACTAATGCTCAGAGCCAAGGGCCACTAAGTGTAGTGATAATAACGATAAAGATCAGGGGCATGACGAACAGCATCAAATCATTATGGGTGGCCCCATTTGAGTACTGTATCATCGCATCTGTGTCAGGATAGATCATTTCCAGTTAAGGCCTACTTGTCAATACAAACTCTTGCTGTGGAGCAACAGCACTTACGTGTCTTCTTTGCTCAAAATCATCTTGAGAGAGAAAATTGGATTGAAAATGGTGAAGGTTGTGATTCAGTGGGGCCTAAAATCACTAAGCTGGTTCACAGTGTGTAAATCTCTCAAAGCTAAGAATTACACATAGTGGAGATTTATATTAAAAAGCGTCTAGCACAACAAACTTCAGACTTGTCTGTACATCAGAGCTCTTGCTGGGTGTAAGATTGCAATAATTACTTATTGCCACCTAGCGCCTGATTTATGTTCAAATCCATTGGGACAATCCTGAGCTGGATAAAGTGAAGTCTGGACCTAAATGTGCTGCTTAAAGTTTTACATGATAATGTGATCACTGAGCTTGCAAAAAAAAAAAAAAAAAAAAAAACCTAACAAACTGCAGTGACTCAAATCTCTATATTGAAATAAATGAGCAAAGTGAATCAAGATTTACTCATGATATGTGCCTGATTTGCAAAGTTGGCAGCCAGACATGAACTTATGAACAGTATGATTTTGAAGGCATAATTTGTATATACAATCACACGAGAGCTCTTAGTGGTACAGAAAGACAGATATTCACATCCCAGATTATAAACAAGTTCAATTTATAGAAGAATGGAAGGGGACATTTACTGTCTTTGATGCAAGGAGAATATAATAATGCATGAATTTGACATCTGGAGAAAGTTGTACAGTCAAACACACATACAATACTGTAAAGCAGATTACTTTGATAGTGCAATTAAAAATTTAGACCATGCATATCCAAGTTATTGTTGCCAAGACATCAGTAATGTTTTTCTTTAACCCACAAATGCAACAAATAGTTGATAGGTAATAAATATCTATTCTTGGCAAACTCTGAAACAGCACGGTGTATTACATAAGATAGCTCTGTATTACATAGTATAAAATAGTAAAGTAAAAGTTTAGAGCTACGCCGTTTGTCATGCATGGTCAAACGGGTTACCATAACACTTGGCCGTGTGTTATGGTAATGCTTTTATGGGTATGTTTTAGGTGAATGTCTTCTAGAAGTAGGCGTGGTTTAGGCAGGCTGAAGGAAGCAGGGTCAGAACTAACGTCACACTTGGGAAGGAAGTTGCTGTGTTGCCACACACACACACACACACACACACACACACACACACACACACACAGGATAGGAAAGACTGCATTCACCCAGGTGAGTCTAGGTCACATTTTTCACGGCTAATGCAACCTGCAGGGAGAGGCACTAGGTTACAGGCTTAGATTTAAGATCACGAGCCTGGGTTAACATAGCAGCGTAACACATCTTTAGTTACATTTTTCATTGGGGTCAGCAGTGACTTAGCCAGAACATTTCCTTAATGCAAAGTTGTACAGGTCCCTATGAAAAACAAAAGAACCAACTTTAAAATTATAGTTGGCCTGAATAGTAAGTAACCAATACAGAATTTTTATTTGGAGGATGAGTAACCTACAGAAATCTCTCAGTGGGAGCAGCCTGCATTAATGCAGAGCAGAAATCCAAAAGGAACAATAGATCACGAAGCGGCATTGGCAACTTGATTTAAGTGACTATGAGCGTGCATTCTCACATGCACTTGAACTGATTGAGTGCAGGTATGGGAGCGATAGAACCGGTTTGATGGAGTGCATACAGGTGAGCCTCATAGGCTAGAACAGATATCGAGACAGCAACTCAAAGATTAAGAAGCAAACCCAGTTCCCACTTTAATCATGCAGCCATCCTCAGGAAGAAGGGTTTGTTTTGATGGAAATAATCAACTGTGTGTGCAGCTGGTCCTGAGATATTCCTCTGATTAAATTATCTTGTACATGCATAGTACATTTTCTTTCCGGCCCTTCAATCCATATCTTACAACTACTTTTATCCTGTGCCAGCAAGGGTCATAAATGGTCCCACTCTTGTTTCATATGTCTGCTAATTCACCGTTTCCTTCACTGTACCTTTCTTCATCAACTTTCTCATTAGCTGTACCCTCAGTCGTGTCTGGAACACCTCCTCTCTTCCAGATTCACAATAAACAAACTTTTCCTCAACTCCCTGACCCTTGAGGTGACACAAAAGCACTCTGAACAATGCTTTTAACATTTGTTTCCTAACATAACTTGCACATTTTACCCCACATTTTATATTCATGTCTGAACTCAAAAAGGATTGTGCTGGGGTGTGGAGATGGAATAACGGGTTACAGAGAGAGGAGGAAATTTACTCCACTTAACTTCTCAGAGAACCTTGCTCATTAATTGGCTCTTTAATTGTGTTTTGAGCTCTCATTGATTCAGCACTCGCATCCCTAATCTCATTAGGTACTGTTTTGTGAAGGACAGTAAAGTAGAATCATTCTGAGCTGCAACCATGGGTGATTCAGTTTTATAACTCTGATGTCCTGACATCGCACACCTCACTGAGGCAGTAAAGATTTACCATGAAACATTGAACTGCAGGCTCTCCTGGATCCCTCTCCTCTTTCTGTAATTACAGTAAGATGCTGATGGAGGAAAGAGATGCTGGTAGAGCTCTTGTATGCTGGTAGAGAAGAAGGGTCAGGATACTTGAATATAAACATCACAATATAGCCGCAAGCAGATATGAGTAATAAGAGTCCAATAAGTGCAATACGTCATTCTCACTTACTTTTAGAAAAACAATATTGAGAAAAATACATTTTTCTTTTCAGCACCTACAATGCTGAAAGATGTTATACGATGTGCAAAAATCCTCTATTGATATACATGACTTATATAGAATAAAGACTTAAATGACAAATTGCGTTGTTATAAACCATCCCTATTTATCAATCAAAATTTAAATCAACCCTCAAAGCTGATTTTACCATATAAACATTTTCATTGTTGCACATCTGAGGCTAAATTCAGCCAAAAGCAAGGCTTTAAAAAAAGCCTTTAAGGCTTTTAATGAAAGTGAATTATTATAGTACACTGTCAGACCAATGGTGTGCTATGTATTTTTTCACAATAGTCAATTAAGTGAGGGAACCTTTTTATTTGAAGGCCCAGCAGTAATGATAGAAGTGAGAATGTAATAAAACTCTTGACAATCAACACGGTCAGTTGGTGTTGATGAAAATGCTACAACAATGAATAAGATCTGTTTTTTTAAGAGAGAACAGTTGCAACCCTTTCAACTCACACTGCTTTCAGCCCTTCCTGCTTTAATGACTCACACCTTTTTACAAAGTAAATGCATTCGATTTGCAGAAAGAGCAAGCAAGATTCAAATGGCATTAATCACATTTCCTCCATCCCTACCACTTAAAGATTTGTCTTTTGTCCCTCCTCTTAGTGCATTTCAACCAGGACCACTTTCCCGGGAGTTAATTACACCATTTGCATACATTACGCAGTTATGTTTAAAGAAATTACTCTTTCCTGGAGGTTCCCCACCCATCCATGCAAGCACAAACAAGAGCTGAAAACGTGGAACATCAACAAAAACCTCCAATTCAGGCTGACAGTATAGGCTAACTGACCTGAAGAAAGTGATGAGTAGCATTTGCTTGGCTTAGCAAAAATGAGGTTGATCATCTGTGATGGACAATTTGCACTGACTGTATGAGATTTATTGTGAATGTAATGTGTGACAACAGTTGTCATTCCCCTTGAAGCATTTAGTTCTGGGAAAATACACTGTGTGAAAAAGAATGCGTGAGACATGAGGCATTGTCATTCCCCTTCAACTGATTTTACAACCCACTTTTGATGATGAGGACAATCAAATTATACATCTTGAGGCAGAAGACTAGACTCTACAGAATCACCTCTGCATTTGAGGTTGTTGTGTTGGTCCAGTCCAGTTATACACTGCCAGTTTAGGGAAATGCTCTGCAGACAAGGTTTGGTCTGACAGTAAATAACTAGATACCTAAATAGGTAACGTTAGCTAGTACCAAGGTCATTATCATTACGAAGGTTATTTCATTAGTCGACTAGTTCAAGCCATTAGTCGACTAGTCGTCGAACGTTTATTATATTAAAATTAATTATTTAAATATATTTTTGGGGCATCAGAAAATGGTTTGAGTTCCAGGGGTGAGGAAAAAATGTGTAAGTAACATTGTGCTACAGTAATAACGAGCCTTTATATAAATTTTCCAACGGGCCTGAAGAAAGCCACCTGTTGCTAACAGCAAAACGGTAATAATTCTGAATGTGTCGGAACAGCCAGCAAGGAGAACATTTTGTTAATTTATTTCAACAGTATAACATCACACAAGTCTCGTTGTTCAAAACACGGGAATGAATAACTTCATGCTAGCGTTGTGAACAAACACCAAGACTCCCCCGGTACTCCGAGCTTCCAGTCCGGGCAGAGTCATCTAATAGGACTGCAAAGTTAGCTAACTAGCTAATGGCAGCTAGTACAGTTAGCAGTAGTGAGCCGGTAAGTGACTTCCTGTGTTAGAAGAGAAAATGTCCGAGTTGCAACAATCCCCTGATATGTTTGTCTCGGTGACAAGGCGCAGCTCCCGAATGTAGTTTGAAGTTGTTTTTTTCAGTAACTACCCAACTACTGAAAACTTGGTCAACTAAGACTCTTCACTGAGTAATGGTTTAGTTAACTATTAGGGTGCAGCCCTAGTACAGAGTTTATACTAGGCATCTAGGCTCTGACCTTGTCACTCCCTAAGCGTACACCACACTCAGCCCATCAGAGATTGGGGAGTGATTATAATTCACGCCCCAGAGCTTACAGGTGGATACTGGGGTGGGGTTGGGGTTTGTGAAAGAAATCGATTAAACACTAGATGCAAACAATATGGGGACTTGCTTGTCAATGCATTGCTCTATGGTGCCTCCATTGGTTAAAAAAAAAAGAAAAAGCCACAGGATACCTTTAAATCTTAAAAACAAGATAAACATATCTTATTAAAGGCACCAGCACAGACCAAAAGCTATTATAAATACTATTATGAACAAATGAATCATTTGATATTTTCTCCCTTTTTTAATACGTGTTAAGTACTGCTTAACCTGCTTAAATAGAGAAGTCTCCCAGACTGGGACTACAACTACAATGTAACTCACACACATATGACGGATTTAAATAAATGCTGTTGGAAGACCAACTTGAATAGGAAGTATTTATAATCCTTTTTACTTTATCTAAAATTCTCAATGATGTCTGGCTTGTTTGTATTTGTCACAGATGCCAGGCTAATATTTAACCTTAGTAGAACATGATGGATGTGTTTATAAAAAGAGTTTGTTTTCAGGCAGGGTGTAGGTATATGAAACTGAACACTCCCAGCATTAGAAATGCAGGGCAGATCATGAGCAGCAATGGAATATAAGCAACTTCAAATGCAGCACTCTAAATTAGAAAGTTCAGGCAAGAGAAGTGAGGGGTTGTGAGGGAGACAGATAGAGTGACAGACAAGGTTAGGTGAGAAGACTGTCAGATCACAGGCCTTCTCTACTGTATGTCAGTGAGACAAGATGCTGTTCTCTCCCCCAGAAGATCAAAAGAGATTATGGAGGCTCTCAGAAGAGCTCTCTCTCTCTCTCTCTCTCTCTCTCTCTCTCTCTCTCTCTCTCTCTCTCTCTCTCTCTCTCTCTCTCTCTCTCTCTCTCTCTCTCTCTCTCTCTCTCTCTCTCTCTCTCTCTCTCTCTCTCTCTCTCTCTCTCTCTCTCTCTCTCTCTCTCTCTCTCTCTCTCTCTCTCTCTCTCTCTCTCTCTCTCTCTCTCTCTCTCTCTCTGATCAGATTAATTATTTCAAAAGAGAAAAAAGCGCTCTTTCAGAAAATACCAGGTGACAGTGATCATGGGAATGGCAAAAGGAGGGAGCCCATATTACAGACCTTAAGTGCTATGTGACTAAAAAACAGAACTAATAGCACCAAGATCAAAAGGGCCAAATCTCCAAGGACACCACTGCACAGGTTTGGTACTGTGGATATTTTTATCTTGCATCAAAACTGACATACAGTATTTGATATATCACAATTTAACATACACAAGGTGTAGACTACAGCTGCCCTACATGGCAACTGTGAACACATTCACATACTGTATTACCAACTGTTAACAGAGCCTGCTGTGGCTAATTCACATCTGCCGCACCAGATGATTACAGATGACTTCACATTAGATCAGCCCATTTGATTCAACATCAAAGTAACACAATAATTACACACAGGCACACAATAAAACAATACAGTATAGCCATAAAACGTAACACATCCTGGACTACATTATATGCATTATTGTCGGGTGATAATGTGTGCCTACAAAGCACGGGCCCACATGCGCACACATTTACAGGAAAACTAGCACAGTGAATTTGAAAGCATTTAAAGCTTAAACTAGAATTACCGCCCTGCAGTTATATGCCTCCACCAACCAGTCAAGTTGCAGTTTACATCCATGTCTGTCCAGACTCATAATATATGTAGTGAATACTTGGAAGGAAATTAATAAAAAAAAAGGTATAGTGTATTTTTTGGCTAAAAGGAAGTTATCACTATACTGATGATACATATATGATTCCAGTGAATATACACTGTTGAACTAATTAATGAAGGATTATCATAGATGTATTGGCTAAACAGGTACACATGTACTAGAGTTCATACTGTTTAAAATCACAAACAATAAAATGCTGTTAAATTTGAAAAATGTGCACTTTTAATTTCCATCACACATCAAAAATTAGCTCCCTGCGGCTCAAGATTAAGTACAGTCTATAAACTATAATGGACCTACAGTTATTATATAAATTTTGTCTTGTGCATATCTTCCTAGGTAAGGATATGCAATTTCTGTTCCTTGTAAATTTATTCAGTACTGCTGAATGTCTTATATGTTACATCTGCTTCGGTAGCTGTTGTTTATGCAGTATGCATCTTCTTGTTTGTAACATTATTGGTGCTCTGCTCAAAATAGAGATGTGGGCAGGAGTTTGATAAAAAAAAATTATCTCATATCATCAGTGTAGTAGTAGAAGTGTTGTTAATAAAATTCATGGTAAATTAATAATAACTTTTTGCGATCTGCAAACTTGAATTGATATTACTTTTACGGTGGCTCAGGTATCTTTTGAGGCAGCTACAAATACTGTATCTCACTCTCTCACTTATTCCCTCTCTCTTTCTCTCTGCCTACAGTGTGTGCTGCATTTGAGACGAGATGCGAGTTCACATTGCTCCTATAAAGCTGTTGTATAATTCATGCCTATAGAATATATATTCTGCTTTAAACGTCGCATAAATCTTCATCATGCCCACACATTCATAAAATGATTTCACCATACCTCACACATGCATTAAAACATATTGAGGGCTGACATTTAATAAGAGTTTAGGTATTAATTTATGTGGGAAAGCACAAAAGCCTCAAAGTGAAATCACTGAAGAAAGAAATCTATGAGGGTGGATTTGTATTGGTGTGATTATTTTTCTTCAACTTGCATTAGGAAGAAAAATCTCACTACTAGTTTTGGGTGAGCAGGGACATACCTTTAAAATAAATATGCAGAACCATTGGGAAGTTTCCACCAGGTATGCTGCCTTTTCTTGCCTCTACTGCGAAGCGACAGGGCCCCACACCTGTCACCTCCAGAGCAAGTAAAGGTAATTAAAAACAGTCGCCTCAGCCCCAACCGTCCATAAACATTGCAGGCTGCATGCACCATGCTACATTAATATGCAAATTGGAGCTGGGCTGTGATCACAGCGCTTTACTGATCCAGTTATTAAATTAATTTCCCCAAAACAAGCGGCGGGAGCTGCTGAGGTAGTCAATGGGTTTTCCCTTTATCTGCGCATATTAATGAGCCTTTATCAATTTTGCATTCATCACAGCAAGGAGATGGAGGGGATGGTGCACGCTGGCACCGCCACCCCTGTTGCAGGCCACCCTGCTCTGCAGTCACAGCCATTCACAGGGTTGTCCATCACCAGAGCAATCGTGGGACACAGAGGGACCAGAGGGATCATCTTGCTACCCTCCCCTCACAAGCCCAATCTCATCTGTCTAGTGCTCCATGCACAGCTATGCACTGGGATGCCATGATCAAGTTGTTGCAGTGACAGCAACAGGTGATGTCACACAGAAGCCAAAATGCTGCAGTCTCTGAGGAGCAGTACTGCCAAACCACTGAACTCGCTGGTAAGAGTAGCAGACTGCAATTCAGCGTGAATTACACACACACACACACTCACACACACGCACACAGTTTAGGTTATCATCAACAACACAGTATGTGAATGGACACTGACACATACAAGAAGAAAATAAGTCCCACTGTTAGGGCAGTGACACTTTGCAAAAGAAAATGAAAATGACAGGGTACTGTTATATTTTGTTGTTTTTACTGATGGACACACACAGACACTGGCCTACCATCAAACCAACTTTCCACAATATGAAAACAACTGACTTCCAACGGGCAAATCAACAAAGAGGAGAGCAGGTGAAATGAGAGTTTCTTCCAGGGTGCTGTGTGGGAACGATTCAATTCTTTGTTTTCCTTGCCTTCTTTTATTTATATCTGAAGTGACCTTGGGCAAAGACTAGAGTAGGGCGACATTAGCAAACCAGCAAGCATTGTTATAGCAATTACTAGGAAACTACAGGGCCACAGGGAGCAATTATGTGCTTTGTGTTTACACTCCTGCATATGAGAGCGATGGGGGGAAAAATGACGAAGACCAGACATCGAAAAAATTTGGCTCTAGGCAAGTATGAGAAAGTGACGTGAGTGCAGGATTAGGAGAGGAGACAGAAAAGAGCAGGGTGGAATATCAGCAGAGGCAGCAGATGAGGGGGTCGGCATGTTTGTGAGAGGATAAAAAGGGAGAAGGAAAGAAGAGGAATTTCAATGGCAGAGAAGTGAACTTGTAAGTGTAACTGAGTGAACACTAGTGAGGAAAAGTGGAGGAACAAAATAGCCAATAGCTCTTCTCCAGAGAGCATGCATTTTCTGCCACGGTGATAACTTGGATTGCTAATACAGCATCTCGATCCTCTGAGGCATAATTTCAAATGGCTCTGTGTGCCCACTGTAGCTGCTCACACGCCAGATGTGAGTGATGACGAACTGGCCTGGAAACACGACCAGGCTGAGTCTGGGGCTTGGCTGATAAGAGTGAGGTGGAGGAGGTCACTGAGCTCACTGTATTGAGACATAACCGCCGGTCAATTCAATTTCCTTAAGGACACAGGAGTCCAAACCGCAATCAGAACATTTCATATCACAGCCAGGCTCCTCTTGCCCTTTTCCCAATCTCATCGGAGGAGAAAGGTAGACGAATGAGTGAGAGAAAGCATGAAAAAAAAAAAGAGAGGGAGAATGTCAGATGATAGTTGTCGGCGGGGGTGGGAACTTTGGAGGTTACTGCAATGGCCCAGAAAATCTTAATTTCCTGGCTGTTATTGTAACCAGTGATTAAGCTACAGCTGATCTCAAGAGGGAACGAGGGGAGGAACATCAGTGAACACATTCACAAACAGATTCAGCAAAGCTTTAGCGCTCAGACAAACAGGCTAACACTGTCGGGATGTCGGGTTCTGTAAAAGAGAAGAATCAGCCTCTCCCCAACGCTTTAATTATTCATGTCAGTGTGTGCTTGACTTTCAGAAGAGAGTAGGAGCAGTACACATACAGGCCACCCAGTGGATCAAACACTATGCCGACTGCAACAGGAACCAGCGACAAAGATGCCAAACCACCCTCTGATGCAGAGAAAGAAAGAGTGGAGGATGAATGGGAAGAGCTGAGGGAAGGACAAAGTATACAAAGCAGCAATCTAAAATTGACTGGAGACTAGGACGACTGTGGACAACCATGGTCCTGAAACTAAATAAAAGATTTAAAGTTTGCATCCTCTTAGACTACTTACGCCTACTTAGAGCAAACATAGTCAAGATGTGGCCTTGTTTTGCAACTCCTAATTTTAGACTAACTTCACTTGAATTCTTAATGCAGGCAAATGGTCATACAAAGTTCAAACCTTTTGTGCTGCTCATTCGATCCCTCTAATGATCCTTCAGATGGGATTACTATTATGGCTGCTATGACTCAATTAAGCCAAAGCTTTAGCAGCAGTGGTGCAAAATGAGAGTAACATGATTAAACTGATGAAAACCTCAGTTTTTCAGACTATGGTTTCACAGACGTTGACTGAACAAACAATGGCGGTCCAGATCTTCCCGAATGGACCTACTGACGCTCTGTGGATCCATCACATTTCACCAAAGAGGTAAAGAATCTGGTCTAGCTTTTAAATGTCTCCTCTGGATGACATTGAAATGATGTGACAAAGTTGGTATTTGTTGGACAGATACATTTTTTTGGACAAGGAAAATTAGTGAAGTGGGGAGATTTCTTTTCACTGCCTCAGTTAATTTTTATGTGTGTGCCTATGTGAGCATTTTATAATGTGTCTTCATGTACATACAGAAGGCCCACTGTGTGTTTTTGTTTGTTTTCTTTGGCTATATTCGTGGTGTGTGAGGCACAGTTGGATCAAAATGAATCCATTTAGTTACTGTAGTGCACACTAAATATTAAAAGATTTTTATCAACTATCCACCTGATAAATATTGCAATGACAGTCATCAACTTTATTGCTGAGAACAGAAGAATTTCAGTGAAAACACAAATAAACTGGAGACCCTGAACGGATGCTCCCCTGGTAATTTGTCATTTCATAAATCATGCAGCTAAGGCTACTTCAGTGGTTGGGAAAAGTAAACACCTCCTTTGTTGCAGCAGCAAATCCATCAGTACTGAAAATGCAAAGCTAGAGATGAGAGGGGATGAAGAGGTTGTGATGAGCAGCTGAGAAAAAGAAGAGCCACTGATGAAATGATTAGAGTATTTAGAAGTAGAGAAAGGCAAGATATGGGCTCATAATCAAAAACCATGGAACCAAATGCAATCATACAGTATGTCTGCTTATTTACAATGATTCAAAAACTCAGCCCCTAGTGGTAGAAATCTGCAAGGACATGCATCTGAACAATTTGTTTCCCTCCATCAGTGGTTTCACATTCTGTGTCCTCTCTATCTCAAGCACACATTTTTCTGGTCAAATTGTTATGCAACATCAATGTCAGGGAAATGTCAGGAAAGGGCAGAGGTAAGCTCAAGGCCAGCAGTTTCTATAGAGATGCTTTCATAGATAATGTGGCAAAGATGACAGGTGCAAAACACACAAGGGTCAAAGTTTGGCTTTTGTTATATTTCCCATTGACCTACAGTTGTTCCACTCACCAATAACACTACTCTGAAGTCTGTAGGACACCAAATGATTATGATTATTCAGCGCAGTGTGTTCCTAGTTCTTGCTAGAGGAAAAAAAAAAAAAAAAAAAAAAAAACAGCCAACAAACTCTAACAGCGTCACTCAGAAGAGAATCTCTGGAGCTTTATTACCAGACTTCAACAGCAACAACTCAACCATGTGGAAGCAAACATGCTGTACAGGTTTTTCTCATCTGCCTCCCTTGCACCCCATACCTCCACCTCTGCCTGCGCTCCTTGTCATCTTCTTCTCTCCCATAAATGTGACTCCCAACACCCTACTTCACCCCTGCTTGGCCAGCCCTCTGATTGACTGCCTTCTTCTTGACTGCTCTCTAATGTTGTCGGCAATGCAGCAACCCTTCTGTGGGTCACTGCTTTGAAGCTGAATTTGTATCTCCCTGCCTGACAGAAGGAGAAAGAAGGCCAAAATGGGAAGTAGAGAAAAAAATTTAGCTCTTTCATGCCCAACAGGAGAGGAGGATAGAGAGACAGAGGGAACATGGGGGCAGAGGAGGGGGAGAGAAGTCGTGAGTCTCACAGAAGACCTGCCATTCTGAGGTCTTTACAAAGAGAGAAGAAAGACAGCCAGTAGGAGAATACTCATACACAACCACAGCGGGTTCCCCACTCTTTTACAACCTTCCATCGCATTAAACGCAGTACCTGACAGCAGCTGGCTCCACAGCAGGAAGCAGTGCAGAGGAGCACACAGCACATGTTTTCTGTGCATGTCTTGCATGTGCACATCCATGCATGAAAAAGGGGTTACAGCTGCTGACGTATGATGTATAATTAAAATGCTGACATAATAATAAGACATAATTTGCATTAAGTTTTGTTTGACGTCATTTTAAACTGACACGCTAGTTCCTCTTGTGAATGCTTGTTTGTGTGTGCCCATGTTAAGAAAATCACGAGAGGAGTGAGAACTATCAAACTTTTATATGTGCCCTTTATGTATATGGGGGGGATGTATCACATCCATATGGGAGAGGAAATACAAGCAAACATCTGAGTGACGTGGAAAGTGAAATATGAATAGGGAGTTCTCATGATGAGTGAGAGATTCAGGTCATCCAGCATCCTGATCTTTGTTACAGATGGAGGAGGTCGTTCCAAAGGCTGACACTTCATAAAGTGAAGCTAGCTATTTAATCACCACTCTGTCTCCCACACATATTTAAAAAGGGGTGACATTATTGGGACATCATTGAAAACAAAGACCTTCTTGAATAATCCCATAAAGCACAATGAGGTGTTTTTGATCTCTGAATTTGATCATTAATGGAGGAGAGTTGCTAACAGATTGCATGCTGTTACAATTTAAATTCTATTTCCATAACTCAGAAAACTGGACAGCATATGGACTAGGCCAGTAATGTGGGTGTGGCCGTGAATTACTCACTAACTTTCAGAGTCACAGCAAAGAACACATTTTGTACCAGAAGGACAGTAAAAAGGTTGGACTGAATGAGCCGTTACCATTTGATTTTTGCAGTAATTATTTAATTTATGTTTCCCACACAGTCCTGAAAACTGCACTCACATAACAGAGACTCACCACACCATCAAACAGACACTACATGAGTGCACCACTGCAAAGTCCTCTAAATCTCGAAATATAGACTGTGCTTTTGATTAACATGGCCTCTTTAAATAGGTTTTGTCCTACTTTCTGTACATATAATTTAGTGTTTCTTATATAAGTAAGTATGCAGGAATACACACATCCAGATTAAGCAGGGTCCAGAGAAACAGAGAAATAGATAGCAGGTGCTACTGTAGATGTGATTTGTGCATCTGTGCCTCATAAGACTCCACTGATTTAAGTAACCTTCCAGCTGTCCCGTTTCCCCCACGCACATCAAGTCAGTCCAAACATTGTGCATGGATGCATGGCAATACAACACATCTTTTTCAGAGACATTATATGACATTGGTATGATAATCTCACTTATAATTTGCCTACAATTTTTCATTATATTTTTTTCTGTCAATCTGAAATAGTTTGCAAGTGAAACAGATCAAAAAGAAAAAGAGAAAAGTAATTAGCTAGTAATTAGAAACAACAAGTACAAGGTCATACCACTACAAAACACTCAGGTGAATTTTAATTAAATATAGACGTGAATAGATGAAATTGACCTTGGAAATTTTTGTGTGATACTTTATGCAATCGGAATGAATACAAAGGCTCTTCACACCTACACGATTGTTCCTCACTTTGGCCATAAAACCAGACCATACATGGATAACATAAAAATAAAGGTGGCTTGTCTCTGCAAGTTCAGAGTGAGAACTATATGGGATATCCTTGGCAATGAAGCAGAGCAAAGCACCACTGATTTAGTTTTCAAGGTATACTGTTAAAAATAAAAACCAGACACCTATATCTATAATTGGACTCTGTATCCATTTCTCTCTCAGTTCTACAGCACTGGACTGCCAGACTCTCACTGAAGCAATGTGTGCCAGCATCAGCTGTGATGTCAACAGGGAATAGGGAGATAATGAAGCAGAAATACACCTGAATGTTCAAACAAAAACCTTCGGCAACTAATATGGATATGTGATGTTAAACTTTCATTATATCTCATCTTAACTTTTAGAATGTTTGTTTCAAAAGCAACTACAAGATGATTTGGCAGTCACATATTGTTTTCTGTCGAGCCACTGAAGCTCATTTGAATTTCAATTTGGCGTGGAGGAAGGCAATAGGAAGAAAGAGAGGGAGAAATGTAAGGTAGCGAAGGGCAAGGCAGCAACAAGTCCAATCACTCATAGATGAGAGTCATTTGTCTCAGTCTGAGGGGCACTCATTCAATTATTCTATAACTGTTTGCTTTGAACCAGAGTAAGTATCGATTCATTTCTCTTCACACCACATCAAGAGGGCAGACTAGGACAATGAATAAAATGTTCCCCCAAAAGCCTCTGCAAGAAAAAAAAAAAAAAATGTATATACTGTACCAATCCTCATAATACAAGACTAAACAGCTAACAGTGTAGCATCTCCTATGCACTCTGTCGCAACTATTTACTATAATACTTTTGCTGAAAGCCTAGGCAAATTTACTGTTTTACATTGCGCTAAAATCCAACTGGTTTTATACAAAAGTAAGCAACCAAGAAAGACACACTGGCAAGATTTTATCAAAGCCCAAATACAGTTCAGATTGTGTCAAGAGAGCCAAGATTGCATCACTGACCCTGTCGCACTTAAATGACAGCATGTGACAAGTGGTCACGTCGAAAAGGCACCAACCAAGCCATTTTGGACTTTACACAGGAGCCGTCAAAGTTATTCAAACCCTGAAAAATCTGCTTCTGTCCTTTTAGTCAGTAGTGAACATAATGTGAACAAATATCAGGTAAACACAGGATGAAAAAACAACAAAAAGGATTTGGGCTCCCTAGAGCTGGCAAAGCTCTGCTGCAACAAGGTTTGTCCTAGAGGATGAGGAGAAAAGGGAGGGTTTATTTATTTCTCTACAGTGAGTCATGCCATTATGAATGCTGGCGACAGAAACAACAATGAAAATATGCAAATTCTAATGTGTGTGTTGCAAGTGTGAGCAAGGGGAGTTTGTATATGTATGCATGAATTACACCTATTTGTGTGTGTGTGTGTGTGCGTGTCTGTGTGCATTTGTTAGCAGGTAAGGTGTGCATATATGTGCATGAGTGGGGAGGAAGGGAGAGAGGGATGAGAGGAGAGGGAGAAAGTGAGTGCCAGCAGAAAATAACTGCTGTAAATTGTTAACAGTGAGAGCCAGCTAAATTGCTGACTCATGTATGCCACCCAGTTACACCCCAGGAATGCCTTGCAACCCCACTGTGATTGAGCTGCTGTTATTTTGAGGATTTTTAATGTTCTCATTCATAAAGCAACTATCGCAGGTACAGGGACCAAAATGTTGCCCTGTAAAGTCAATTTTTTTTACAATTTTAAAGAAAGTGGTTGTTCATATTGACCTGTTATGTTTCCCCTGAATGCTTTCTTGAGTTTGCGTCCTTGCCTTATTTCCAAAATGTTTCCACCGGTTCCCATCTGTAGAAAATATAACAAGTCTAACAAAGACCTCCTTGACTCACATAAAAAGCCATTAATTTAGAGACCAGTGCTGGAATGTGACAGAATTCTTTTTATTTTTTGCAAGAAAGGAAGGATTGAGATATTCTCTACAGAGAAAATTTGAACAGCAGAATAAATGATTGTTCGGACCTGCAGGGAATGCATGCATTTCAGGTTTCCTTCCATAATGGTACTATAACTGCAGGGGGAACGAGACTGTGTATGCATGTAAATAAATATATAAATTGCTACCATGTTTGAAATTGTAAATAGCACGTCAAAAATATAAATTAGCAACAGCTCCTAGCAACACACAAGTGGTTTTTGGAAGAGAACATGAAGTAAAAATTAAGCGTTATTAAAATAATAGATTGTATCGAGGCATAGCAAAACTATTTCAAAGTTTAGGGTTGACTGGATAAAAAAAATGGATATAATATGGAACCACTTTGGTCCAGGCGATATATACACAATAACCCAAAGCACAAACTCTGGGTTGGAGTAAATTGCCACCCTAACAGCACTGCATTATAAGTCAGGCTGTAAAATTGGGCGACAGTCTCTACATATTGTCAGTGCAGCCAGATAACAGAGCTGAGTGCAGCCACCTAAGATGGAGAGGAATGTAATCTGTTGAATGAGACAAATCTTTAAAATAAAACTCATTTCTTTTCCCTTGGCATTGTGCTTTGTCTGCAAAAATGAGAATTTGCAGTGACTTCTCAGACACTCAGGGCCACTGGTGAACGAAAGGAGTTATTATTCACAGCACAATAGTCCAAACACACACACACACACGCACACACAGACGGATACACACATGTGCTAGCTCAGAGGTACCTTTGCTGCACTCTCATCCATTGCTATTCAGAGTCTCCTCCCGCTTGGTCCTTTATGACTCCCTGAGCAGCTCTTGGGCTGTGTGGATTCAAGAGGTACAAGTCTGCTTAACAGCCCCTGCATATTCAGAAGACCCATAATAAAGGAGGGATAAGAGCAGTGGGTGGGCAAATCGGACATCAACACCTCCACTCCACTAAGTAACTCCTGAACTACAGACACAGTGAGAGCTGGGGGAAAACCAACACAAAAAGAAGATCCAAATTAGGTCTTATAGTTGAAAGCCTGTGATCAGAGGGACACTGGCCAAAAACCTGCTGTTCAGAGTGTCTGTTAACTGAGTCACATTAAAAATAAAAAAGGCACCACCAGCATTTTTACATGTTTTTTCTCCATTTGCTACAAATATACTGTACTTTACTGCTGGCCATTCTCCAAGGCACATCATACTTTTTCAGATATTTCTGTAGGTTTTATTTTCCTTCCAGGGAGCCAATCCAAATTGTGATGTCAAAATGAACTGCAGAGACACAAAACTTGCTTGAGATAAGTAATTGATTTTAACCACCGGCTTGTCTTCATTTATTGTATCAAAGTTACATTATCATTGTATGACAACGCATTTTAAAGCACAGACTGATTTGAAGTCTGCACATAATATCATGCAATGTAGGCTTTATCTTAACCCATCAGTATGTTATATTACATTGAATTTGACTGAATTACAGTAAGACAACAATATTTAAAACGATGCACTTCATTTCTCTGATACATTTACAGACAGTGGTATCATATTTAGGCCTACAGATAAATGACTCAGTAATCACCAGTCATTCTAATGCCTAACGCCTATTACAACTATTTAACTTGAATATTACTTATATTTCTAGACATTAACATATAATTTCAGTTTCTGAAAATTGTTATGATCAACCTTAAATCCTTTAAAGAAAAAGGCTTCTATGGTTTCTATATTTGAACCAGGAAATTGTGCTTTTTGCACTCTTTCTTGAATGCACATCCTGTCAGTGCATCTCCTATTTAATAGAAGATTGGCACAATAACAGAGTATGAAAAGGGCAAGTACATTCACAAAATTGCTAACAACTTCCTCAAATAAAAAAATAAAATAACATATGCTATATTCAATCTAAGAAAAAGGTGTGTGTGGGTGTTCATTTGGAGACTAGATGAGAATAATAGAAGAAAATATGGACTTTGAAAGAAGAGAACAACAGGAATTTTGATCACCAACCCATATGATCTGACTCATGCATTATGAATGATGTAGAGGAGGGCGACTGGCACTCTAAACCATCTGCAAAAGCAGTTAAGGAACTCAAGGCATGAAGAGATGAATTTGCATATAGGTTTATGGATTAATTTATGTGATAATCAGGAGTTACTTTCAGCAGAGGGTTGTTTAATTAATGTCGAGAGGTTTTTCAGATGAACTACAATAATTCACATAATTTCAATTGGACCATTTAGACAGCAGTCCCAGCCCCCAGGGCTTCAGGGCCCCCCTTCTTACTAAACTCAACATTAGCTTGTATGTTTGAGCACAGACAAGAGCAGCATCACCACGGAAACCACAGTCAGCTGGGAGGGAAAAGTATTACCATGGGAGCAGAAAACTAAATAATTATGCAAAAGAGCAGTCGACTAAATATATAAGAAATTGCAGAAAGCAAAGCTTTGATGAGACCCAAGTTCTAGGCATGTTTTTGAGTATTTTAGTCATTGTGAAGATTTTTTTTCTTTACTACTATTTAATATTATTACTTCGTCACATACAAATAGTCTGGGAAAAAATTATGTATGTAGTGAGGAAGACAAATAATAACTGGAAGGTGTGTATGTGTGTGTATATAACTGTGTGTGTTTGTGTATGTGAGATAATACAGAGCATGAGAGAGAAAAATGTCCCACCCTGTTTGTCAAAACATGATGGACCTCATTGGAAACACAAACTGACAGGCGTGTTTAATTTCCTTGCAATAACTGAAAATTGAACATAGTGAATAAACACCGACATAGCGTTTCATCAACAGTAAGTGCTTATGATGAACCATCAAAGAGCCTACAGCAAAAACATTAGCCTATATTGTATGCAGTTGGGAAAAAACTTGCAACTACTGAATATACTTAAATTTATAGATTACATTACACCAAATTATTGCAAATATGCAGGGATGGATAAAGTACTAGAATATTATACTCAAGTAAAAGTACTGTGATAATGTATGATACTACTATTAAATTAAAGAACACCTTTGGGCTACAAAAGTGTAACTTACACTAGGGCAACATCAGGCCACCGAGCCCTGATGTCCAAACCCAACAATAAATTCGAATTATATGGACGACAATTTGCATCCTGTGCATACAACTGATTATCAATTATACACATCCAACCGCCTTTCACAGTGTAGCCTTACTAGAATGAACCAGAAAAGAGCACAAAACACCGACAATAAATAAAAAGCCAATGGACACCATGGATGCTGCAACAAGCATTATTAAGCCACATTCATTAAATAGCCTGACACTTCTTATAGAATCAACAGTAGAATAACAATAGCCTATAGACTGCAGCCCACAATCACACATATAGCCTATAAGCAAGGAGAAACTGCAGTTTTTACACGCCCTGTATAGCGCACACACAATGCTGCGTTGCTAGGCAACACAGTTGCTGCTGACGCTCTCATCTGTAAGTTACAGTGAGTTACAACAATAAATTAGTTTGTTGTACTCACCTGTCTGAACGGTGAACTCTGTGAGCCTTGTGCACCGCGAAGTCCTCCACAATCTGCTCAAGGCTCAACTTCTCTGCTCGTTCGTTCTCAAGGCATGACATAGCCAGTCCACTCAGCCTCGAGCCAAAGTTTTTTAAAGAGCTGAATGAGGCTGGGCAGTCACAACGTGTCAAAAACAGCAGAAAGGCCTCACACGACTCACTGAAGGTAAAAGTTCCCCAGTGAAGTGAACGCACAAGTCACGTGGAGGATGCACCATGAGCATTTTAGAATTTAGCATTCAGTCAGACCCAGCATGCACCTGTTGGTCACGCAACATCGTGGGTGTGTTTGATTTGGGTCACTTAGCGTGCTCGCCGGGTGGTGCATTAGATGCAACCTTTTTTAAGTGTGCAAGGTACAATAATGCTAACCATGACCACCGTCATTTTTAATTGTATTGCATTGCTGTGCATTTTTGTACTGTTTCATAACTGCAAGCCCTTGCCCGGGTGCGAGGAACAAATTTGAGGTAGTCCTACTTGTACTTTACTTGAGTATTTTCTTTTCATGCTACTTTATAGGCCTACTTCTACTCCACTACAATTCAAAGGGATATATTGTACTTTTTACTCCACCACGATTATTTGACAGCTTTAGTTACTAGTTACTTTACAAATTAAGATTTTTGCATACAAACCATAAAATAAGATGCTTTGTTATAAATGTAAATACAACTGTAACCAACAATATATACAACCACAGCTGAAATGATTAGTTGATTAATTGATTAGTTGATTGACTGAAAATTAATGGCAACTACTCTGAGTATCATTTAAGTAATTCTTCATGTAAAAATGCAAAAACAATGAATGGTTCCATCTTCACAAATGTGAGGACTTACTGCTTTTCCTTGTGATTATTTCAATAATTACTTTTTTTTTTACAAACCATCCAAATCAATCCAATCAATCAAATTAATCCCTAATCCATACTAGAAATAATCATTATTTGCAGTGAGCTATACAAAATTGTTCAAACTACCACCACCTCAACCAGCTACAATAGTAAAATATTGCTTAGACATTAATGCATCAGTAATGATAATCTAATGATATAATATATAATAGTAGAGTAACACTTTTACTAAAGGATCTGAATACTTCCTCCACCACTGTGAAAATGTTAACTCAAATGTAAATCTAATTGAAATTCATTATTTCAATATGCAATTGCAAGTAAACAGCTAAAAGCATGAGTTAAAATGTCATTTTCATTTTGGCTGTGTTTTTAAATATATAAATGAAGATGAAAATTAGGCCATTGAATTCTAATTTGAATGCTGTCTTACATTATGTGCACATATGGGAAACTAAATTGCATTTCCACTTTATAAATGTCAGCTTTGAACTTTCATAAAGCATATCCTGGAAAATGGTATTAAGCATGTTTAAAGCTTGTAATGTCATAAGGCAAAGACATCCCTCTAAAATGATTAAAATCAAACAGTTAAACTTGTCATCTATTTTGCATAGATCCCTGGATTTTCTTTAAATTAATAGTGGAACCTGCTTAACTACTCTACAAATAATTACCACTTCAGAGTTGATCCTAACAAAGTTAATCCTTTTGCTAATACTGTTATGCTGTTCACAACCCAGGAGTGATCTATTTTCTGAAACTGCAAATGTAGATAGATGAAAGTGTTTCAGCTGTTGATGCAGAACACTGAGGAAGATGAATATTTATACAGAGGCACACATGGGAGCACTTCACTATGCAGCTGAAAGCCAAAAATGCAACCAACTTATTCTCCTCCCTTCTTCTGTCAGCCCAAACAGCCCTTCAATCAATTCTCCGCTAAAAACCCAAACACACCCGTTTATTTCTCTGCTGTGTGTACGTTGTGCGTCCTGCTCACGCATCAGAAGTAAGGAATCCGCTCATATTCACTCTGCCTTGAAAACATTCTTTGAAGAGCCCAAAAAGCCCAATCCATCCATGAGTGTGTGTGAGTAACAGAGAGCCCATGTGATCCGTGGAAATTCACAGCTTGCCGTTTATCCTCAGACAAAAGCGCTGGGCAGAATGAAAGGGAAATTGGAGTGCTTACTGAAGCTGCTGAGAGGGCCCCTAGCCGAGCCACAAATTGCTTCCCTCCTCTCCACTACACAGCCCTAACATGACTGAAACCATACATCAATTACCAGCCACCTTAATGAAACATCTCTGCCACTGCAGTACCTTTTCTGGTGTACTTCACATCACTGAAGTCAAGCAGGCAATACTGAGAAGGCAGGTGTATTATAAATCTGCTGCCCATCCAAAGGAACTAAGTAGCTGTTGACAGGCGCCGGTGGCATCTCAAGTAGTGAGAGAGAAAGCTGACAAAGGTCTGTGAACCAGAGTGTGACGCAGCTCACTGACACATTCTGCCTTCTAACAGTAATGATTAGGTTTTGAGGCATTTTCAGCACACAGCTTGCCAAGCAGTTTGTGTTTTATGATTGCTCTCTGTGTTCATTACGGGGGCTTCACCAGCCCCTTGCTTTGAACAAGCGTTGTGCTCTTACTCCAAATCCCCCATTCCCAGAAACAACTTAGCTCTGGGCAGTCGTCCATCAGAGTCCAAGCACAGAGCAAGAGAGAGAGGGAACACAAGTATAGCCATTTTGTTCAGCTTGCTATATCCCAAGCCCTCATCGCTTGCCTGGTTGGCTGCCAGGGAAACCAGCAATCCCAAGACACGTGCTGGTCTGTCCTCTTCAGCTGTTAAAAAAGTCTGGTGAGTGTCCCACTTTCCATTTCATCACAACTGCAAACTATATCTGCATTAGGAAATTTTGCCACGGCCATAGCCTTTGATGAAGTCCAAGCTGGACAAAAAAGAGAGGTTGAAGATATTAAAAATCTGTAATGTATGAGGCAGTTAGAACTGTGTAGGGAGGTAAATGATTGATGGCTCACTGCTCACACATTTATGCTAAGTTCTTTTCAGTGTTTTTTTGAACAGAGCTGTAATGGTTCTTTGGGGCTCTGGGCAACCACACATCTTGTGCTTTCTGTATGTATCATGTGTCCCTGCATATCATGCATGAGCATGATAATGGAATAGCCGCATGTCTGGGGGTCTGACTAGAGGTGGGAGAGCATAGTATATACTAACAGAGAAGCCAATTAGCAATTTCAGCAGTTGCTTGTTGAACCGGCACGGTGTAGAGGTCTCTGTTAAATTAAAATACAAATGCAAACTTGCCAAAAGGGGGCCAGAGTACTTGTAAATCACATCACAGCCACTTTAAGCAATCAGACAGAAGACAAGGTGCAAAGAAACATTAAAAAAGTTTTATAAAGGAAGGGGAAAACCAAGTCTTCCTCAAGAGACACCTACAATTTTAGCCTAGGGTTATAAAAACATGGCACGATTTAGGTTCTCACGTTGTGGGGTTTGATCTGATTTCTTCACTAGAGACTTTTGTTTAATTGCCGTTCACATGGGAAATCACTCAGCCCTTGGGCAAATGAGCGGGAACAGTGCTCTCAAAATTCTGCAGACACACACACAAGCACACACAAATTCACACCCTCATGCTCCCATCATGGTGAGCTATCCAGCTTTCACTCAGCTTTCTGATTTGGTTGAAACATAGCCCAAGAGGAAATTAATTTCTGTAATCCAAACAGTGGTTAATCTAATTGTCCTTTATTTACTGAATGCCACCACTGCACTGCAGTTCCTGCTAGTGTGAGGACATGATTAATTATTATGAGACTGGAGAAAGACGGCTACGTTGGTCATGATGCGAGAAAGGCATTTAGCCAAAGGCGAAGATCTAAACCACTGAATCTGCAGAATGAATTCCGAGAGCAAGCCTAGATTAAGTTAAAACGGGGCTAACAGCAGTGGTCTAAGTTGTATTTACCACACTGTTGTGCTTGAATGCAGCCTGTTGTTATTCTCTCTGGAATTTCATGTCTCTTTGCGCTGCAATAGGCAAATTCCCAACTGGGATTGTGTTAGTAAACAGCAAGTTTAGTACCATTTTAAAGATAGTGACGCATCTATTTTAAGGATCTCATTAGGGAGTCATATTTTCCCAATACCAGTACCCACTGAAACAGCATCAGATGGTGTAAAACCTCAACAGCAGGGCTGGTCTCAAGTGATAGATCTAATGCCTTAAGCCATGTGTCCATCTGTGTACCTTCATATCTGACTTGTGCCTGTCTGTTAAATTGTCTTCCCGCTCATAAAGATTATGCGCTGAGGATGGAGCCTGCACTAATTTGTCTGACCACTTCTCATATGAAGAGATTCACTGTAGCTCCAGTAAGGGGGGAACCTGCTCCAGGATTGACATTTAATCCATGCCAATTTATCACCAGTGCAGCCCACCCCAGTGGATACAATTGGGTGGTATATTGCCTCAGAGTGGACCTCAAATGACAGGTGTTTTTCCTTTTATTTCTTTTTGTGTGTGTGCATTGGAGTTGCATGTGTTGTGAGGGGTGGGCTTGTTCATATTTGAATAAAAAATAGAGGATGGTCATAAAGGAAGCCATTGTTTGCACCTTTTATGGGTGCATGGAACCTGGCCAAGTTTGCTGTTGTGCAGTTATAGTCATGAATCTCTTCAATAGCCTAGGGAGGAAAAGAACATTACAAAGTTCCTTGAGCGATTCATTACCATATTTGCTGCATTGAGAGAATAGTTGATGATCTCTTTTGCTTTAAGTGCATAAGGCCAATTTAGAAGTATTCATTACTTGTTTATGAAAGAAGTTCACATCAAGAAGCCAAACCTAATAGGAGCTGTCTATGTTCACAGGGCTAAATCTGTCAGACATGATATTTTCCCAAAATCATCACCAGCCCTCAGGAGCGTCTCCTGCATCTCCTGTGATAATAAAAACACAGATTATATTATTTTCTGTCAGTTTCTCCACACTCCCTGTGCATCATCGTGATTGATTTTCAGTTAATTCACTGTAGGAGGATGATCAAATATGTGTCCCAGAAAGGTGGTACACCGACAGATTACAAGAGCTGCAGTCTGTCTCCCATACAAAACCTTGTTTATGGTGATGTTGACATTCAAGCTGTCACAGACTGAAAAAGCACATTGACTTTATTTTCAATGATGTGAGGATACCTGGAGAGAATGCAAAATAACGAGGAGGAAGGAGTGTGGAAGATGACCAGCATTTGAGCAGTATTCATCTTCAGTTGCCACCATGACATGCTGACATGTCACTAGATTCTCTTATTAAGTCCAAGTGAAATAGCACATCATTCAAGTTTTATTGTAATATTTTTATGTTATCAAGTAATATTTGTGCCCTGAGTCCCTCAATCTGTGTACTGCACTCACTAATCTCCATCAATCAAGGTAATAAATGGTTACAGTTAGGGCCTTGGTTAGGGGTTATGTTACGATAATCCTTGTAATGGTGGAATATGTGTAGCCTGGAAGACTCAACAAATTAAGTTACCTGAGCATAAGAAAGAGCTTTTTCTGGCATGTGTTACTACTGTATCTGTACTGCATCCTCATCCTTCCCTCCCTGATCTCTCTTCTTACTCTCAGCTCTGGGCTCTCTGAGGCCCATGACCCATCAGTTCTGCTAAGACCTCTAAGGGGCCATCCATCACCAGGGCCACGCTGTAACCTGGGGATAGATTTCTTCTCTCCTTGCCCACTCATCAATCACTACAGGCTACTATGCATATCCAAGGCTTCAGAAGGTGGGAAAGGCCAAGCAATGTCACTCACTAGGCCAAGTAGGCACTTGCAGAATGGCAAAAAAAAAGTTTAAATAAGTCAGTGAAATGCCAATAAAATGTTTGTGTTTGTAGTTCAGTTGAGAAATAAATATATGAATCTTGGAATGAGTAAAGAACCTAGTAACATCCTCCGTGAGGTTTTTCTTTGAGAGAATTCCTACAGACAACAACATCTAGCATCTCTATGCACATACACTCTGTAGGAATCAGCTGAAACACTTCAATTAGTGAAAGATTGATTGAGATTGTGTGTTTTCAAGTATGTTCAGAAACAAATCATTGTTAATGATGAAATGTTTATGATTAATCTTGTTCATTTGTATCAGTAATGAGCAGGAGCAGCAAGACAGCAACCATGACTAACAGACAAGAGGGTCAGAATAGAAAGTACGTGTTGGTGTGAGCCTTGGCTGAAACAAGACCAGCGCTCATAGAGACAAAAGCAATCTCTTACAGTTCACTAGAAAGTCATCCAAAAATAAAATAGTTTGTGAATGGCACATCACTAACGTGATGATATTATTAAGGGGGAAACAAGAAATCCTGTGAATGGAGGTACTGTAAGCGGGGCCCATGGTGACGCAAAACAATGCAAGGAACAATGAGAGAGACCCAAGAGAGTTGAGAATATAGGGGGCGTTAATCATTCACACTACAGAGGATAGGAGTGGTGATGCAACAGAGTAGAAAGAGCAAAAAAGGGAAGAAAAGCAAAGTTAGTGTTTGAGAGACTTGGTGCAGTCACCTACAGCAAACAGAGCTGCATGTCACTGACACCTACACAAAGAGGATGCAGTGGTGGTTAAGGCTTTTGTCATGTCGCTATAGCAGAGGCTGATGGCCTTGAGTCAGCCAGTGCCAGGTGTCCTTTTGACATGGGCACCACTCCCCTTAATGACGAGGAGACGAGAGAGTGAGGCTGCCACCAACACCCTTCCAATTAAAACCTCTCATTAATCAGAGCTATTTAAAGAAGCCCATTCATCCCCGATGGTGGGAAGCATGCTGACGAGAGAAAAGATAAACTGCACATCTTTGCTCTGATTAACCTTTTCTCTAAGCTGCCCTTTGGCATTGCTGCTTTCTTTCCACAACTATGGTAAGCAGCTGTCACAATTCTAACATAAAGAATAACTGCATCAGACTGACAAAGAATATACATTTTCTTTGTCATATATATTTTTTATCATATTTATTTTCTTTTATATGTAATGCAGTTATTTTGGACTGATGTTTCATGACACAAATACATGGGAAATAAATATTCGGCATGCTTATAGCATAGCTTAACTACCCTTCATATTAAGATCAAACAAAGCAAGTAAAGTTGAGTAAATTATTTACGTCCTTTCCCTGAAATATAGTGGAAAGTATTTTGTGATTAAATGTTGGCATTGTGACACTAAATTTACTAAGTTAAGATTAAAACCCCAGTCACACAAAATAGATAACAAATATCTTGTTTTTATTACTTTTTTAATATATTCAATATGTGGAATATATTTGGGTTTTTTAATAAAGGCATTTTTCTTTATGCTGTGATATTATTTGTATTATTAGTTGCTGAAAAAGTTTCCATGCTGTCTGTCAACACATCTGTCACATCTCAGTAATTTTAGGATTATAGAAAACATTAACTTTTGCTGTAACATTTATCCACTTGTTTATACTGTTCATGTATTCTCAACTAAAAATTGCTATGTTTCCTTACTATTCACTTGTTAGGTTAACTCACATATGGTTTATGCATCATTTTTGAGACTGTCCCCCCAAAAAGAACTGTAGCATCAGTCATTTCAGCAAGTGCTCCAAAACGACATATAACCACAGTGTTTTCAAAACCTTAACAAACTACTTATCTTTCCATAAACCTAATCAAGTTGTTTTTGTGCCTAAACATAACCAAACCTTAACCTTAGCATCAGATGATAAAACTGATTTATTTTTCAACAGCGATTTATAAAGGTTTTGGAAGGCACAGCTCAGAACACGCTGCTATGTGTCGTTCTAGAGGGCATGGAAAAGCTACGTATATTGTCCTCTAAGTTGGCATTTGCAGCTCACTGTATAGAAGGAAGGAAAGCTAAAATAGCCAATACCAAAGTAAAGCAACAAGGGAAAAGAGATTATGAAATTTGATGACTCCACCACGTACAGAACAGGCTGGTGTCATGCATAATATTGCATCTCTGTCAGAATTTCCCTTAGCCCACAAAAGCATTTCACCATAGTCTAAACTTTCTAGAATATAAAGGGAGGGAACACATTTTGGCAGCCTGCATTTTCTCTCTGTGAAAAAAGCTCATTAGCTTCTCTTGCCCTCAATTTAGCTTGCCAGACAGAACTTCCTCTCATGCTGAATACAAATCCCACCTCCTTCACCAGGATTGGGACACCCACACCTTAACCATAGCCTAGACCATGTCAAACCTAAATATAAACATAACCACTTAATTATTTGAACTTTTGGGGGGCACTGCTTGGGCTGGAGGCATGCTACCTGAGGAGATCAATTCAGGCCAGAAATATTGTCTCTAAATGAAAATGTTTCCTTCCTTTATCTTGGGCTACAATGCTGGTTGTCACCAAAACATATTCCAATGATTGCATGTACAAAGTTTGTACAATATCTCACGGATCAGAACAGCTCCAGACTTCAATTTAGTCTGCTTTCAAACTACAAGAGGCAAGCTCAGACAGAGAAATAGTAAAGTTTTTTAGGCATGTCCCACTATACTGAGAGTTTTACTGTTTTCGCAGATATTTGGTTGTGAATATTAAAGTAGCATTGGTCTTGTGATATTTTACAGACCAATACTAGAAATCTGAAGCCAAATTTTTAAACACAATCAGTTTTCATGATAACAAAAACTAGCAAAACAATATGAAAATTACCTCTATTCTGCTTTTGAACGTGTCTGTCCCCTTTGTATTTCTGCTGTTGGTCCATTCAGTTCAGAAATAAGCAAATCTTTCAGTCTTTACTCAAATTTCTTGGTAGCCAAATTGCTTCCCTCAGTTAATCTCTCCTAATTGCACGTAAAATCTGAACTCTGTGCACACTCATCCATTAAGTACCTGGCAATTTGACTGAGGCGCTATTAAACTGAATCGCCTCCATTACACAAATATGTGAAATGGGATGACCCCTTTTGTATGTCCTGTAACTCAATTAAGAACAACAGCAAATGATATGACTTTGTGTGTACAACCCGAAAGCTTCTTCAATCTGAAGAGATACTCAACTCCATTTTTAAGAAATTATAAAAGCAATGACTAGAGGGCCTTCATTTTGGATGTCGAGTACTATAGTAAGTAGGTACCAAGTAGAGATCAAGGAGAATATATAAAGCTACCAACAATAATGTCTGTTTTGAGTTCTGCTAATTCAATTTTGCATTGTTCAGGGCTCCTATGTGAAAAGTCAACAAAAGAACATCTTTTTTAACACGTGATTAACACAAAGAGCTGCTAATTTGTAATGGAACATTTGAACTCAAGCTGAAGCAGAACTCACACATTCCTTTTTAAATAGACTACTGTGATCTATGCTGTCATCACAAGACCCCGTTTAAAGGATAGGTTCACAATTTTTCAAGGGTGTCTTAAAACTATAGTCAGGTGCCCAAATGTACATTGAAACATGTCTTGCTTGCTGTTATAATTCCTCCTGCCCATACTGGCCATAAAGAGATCCCTTCCTTCCTTTCGATGTAAGTGATTGGGGGGAAAAAATCCATTCCACTGTTTATCTGAAGCTAATAATAAGTCTCATTATATGAGACTTCAGCTCAGTTAAATCAAGTGGATATCTTCCAAAGTTACATTCTTTGGAAGTTGTGATGGTATCATGGATTAGATTAGTTGTGCCTTGCCTCTTGCCTTTAGATTCTACCATTGGTAGATAATTGGCCATGTGAAAAATATTGACAGAGCTGTGTAATCACAAGACCCCAAAACTGAGATCATAGTTATAATAAAATGCATATGTGAGTCTAGTTTAGGCTCTAACAAGTCTGTTCTTTTATTCTTTTCAAAGGGGGCACTAGCATGAGTGAGGTTTTGTTTTCCACCAAACAGCTGAATTCAAATTATGATTTGAATTTGTAATGTAGTGATACATGTAAATTAGTGTTGTTGTTCGATATGAATTTTGAAAAACTAAACTTCTGCTTGTTTGAAATTTAAATGACGTTCTCAGAATAATGTGTAGTGCATAACCTCAACTCTTTTTGAAAAGCTTTCATATATTGACAATTGTTAAGATTTATTCATTCAAAAATCCTCACGAGGCAAACCCATTTTTAAAGCAAATCTATGATGTGATCTGGTGCTGCAGTTACTAGTTTTGAATTTAAGAAAGGATGTTAAATATTATTGCAATTTGGATAGCAAAGCCTTAAAACAAAAACAGTGCTGGTGCCCTGCCGATAGGAGATCAGAAAACGCCTCTTTAAATCGTATAGACATAGATGTGATTTGGAATATTTTGGAGTTGTTGGAATAAAAAGGCATTGCCCTAAAATGGCACATTGTTAAGGATAGTAGTGGGTTTTATAGTGATTTTTCTTTTTTTTATGTTTTCTGTAAGAAAGATAATCTGAATTAAGTTCAACTGTAACCTGGAGAAGGCCTGGTTTGTGATGAGTCGATTGCTTAGAAAATGGCATTGTCACCATAAAAAGACATTGTGGTACACCTCTATCAATATTTCAGGGAGCTTTATTTAAATCTATTATAAAGAGATTAGTTAAACCAGAATAATCAATACACATGGAAAGTAAGTTATAAACAAAATGTTGTGAATAAAAGTATGAAAAGCCTTAGACAGATTCACAAGGAGAGCAGCACAATATTCCTTTTTATCAAGCAAGTTAACAATATAATCTCCTTTAGCAGTTAAAGCAGATTGTTTTAATGGTAATATGATTGTCACTTAAAAATCCAAGAATATTTATTTTTGTTTTTGTAAATAACAAAAAGTCATCTTTTATTATTCTGTCTTTTTCTGCATCAGGAACCCACAAACATGTTTGATTCCCTTGTTGTTACAGCCAGAGAAAGAAGTCTCCCAGATTCTTGCCTTAATCTTAACCACATAAAACCCCAACCTTACCCCAACCACCTCTAACCTTAACCTCAACATAAAGATTTGAACTTGATAAATAAAAATAAACACTTTTAAACGTATTCCTAAAACCAGAGTTTCTGTTTTCTTCTCCTTTCTATGGCACTCTTGTCTAATCCTATACAGATTTTTGGGCCTTTTGACAGCATCCAGTTTCCAAAAAAATTTTGAAAACGCTGAGTTGTTTTCTTGCAATTTTCTGTTTCACAAAGGCGAAAAGTGAAATTAAGGGATTTTTCAATTTTACATCTGCCTGTCTTGCCTGTGAAGCCAAAAATCAACCAAGAAGGGATTGTTGCTGTAAAGGCCTGCAGCACACTGATGTAAATTTAATGCTTAAAAAGAAAGCTAATTGCCTCTTTTGGGATTTGTTAAATTTATCTATGATATGAAAATTTTAATCAGTTTGGGGTTTGTGTAGTCTCAGTTAGAGAATTGGATGACTCAATATTACATTGATCATTATTTACAGGTTATACAGGATTTACTCTCATGTTAATGATTTATGTCTGAGTGATGAAGCTGACAGCTGAGTCTGCAGCAGTGTTGCATTACTCCTGGCTCCGCTGGAGCTGAATACAGACTTGATGGTAGTATTAAAATACTTTCGATTGGTGGAGCTTATTGCAGGCTCTTTGGATTCACATATGCAGAACGCCATCAATGTGGCAGGAACAAGCTTCGGGAGAATGACTGTGAGAAGACAGAAGTAGTAAACAGACAGAAAATTGGCCTCAAGCTGTGCTGCAGGAATGAACATGATTCACATGCCGTGATTAATCTGAGGGACTTTTATTTATAAATCTACAATAAAGTTACATTAAAAGACTTTACAAAGCAGTTGCAAAAGTTGGTTGTTTGTTCATGTCTTTCATTCTACATATCACAAAGTAGTTGAGTAGGTGCTACACAAACTATGAACCTGAAATGTTATTATTTGATTATTCAGTGACTGTCCTACTAATCTTGTAATTTGTCTTTTTGAATGGAATGAATGGATGGATTTTGGTGAGACTGTATGCTATTAGACCACACAGAGCTGCTGAAAAGCTTAAATGTTTCTGCCCATCTCTGTCTTTTTTCCTGCAGCAACTGCTGGAAGATCAAGTTCTTAAATCTTTAATCACCTGTGGTGCAGAGAAATAATTGCCTATTTTGAAACAGCAGCACCCACCATAATAAAAGGGGTATGATACATCACTTACAGAATTCTTGTCAGAAGATGACTGTTTACAGTACAGCTTTTACGTCAGTATTACCATACTATTGGTACTATTGGAACAGTTTAGTTCCTAAAGGATTGCTAATGATCATCAGGTTGTTGCTCATTAGTAGATCATCCGTAGTGACAACTTGAAGAGCCTTGAAATTGGCTCAGTGAAATGGAAGGTGAGCGCCATTAGCTATATACAATCTTTGGTTCAACTAAAATAAAATACAAATACCTAAACTACTAAAACTAAACACAGACTTTTCCTGAAACTATGGCACCACGTGCACATTACACATCAGTAACCTTCAGGTTCATCTTTGGTGCTGCAGACATGTCAATGGCACAGTTAATCCACCAGCAACCACAAACTATCACCACATGCTCTCATGGAAGAGACAGCTATTTCAGCCTCACATTCAATAATGCTCAGCCTCTGACTGCAGTGGTATGTGATGTAGCTTTTTTATACAAGGCTACAGAAAATGTTTTAATTTTCATAGATGGAAAAAACCCAAGCATAACCATTACTGTTTATAATGTGTATTAATTTTGACTCTGACTAAAAAGAAAAGTGGCTTGTTTGAGCCCACTATTCTCATAATGAGTATTCATGGTAATTCACACAAAGCCATAAGTGCACAAAAGAAGAAAGTAAAACGTTAAATGGACAGATTAGTGAAACAAAGATTATATAGAGTGACACCCTGGCTATATTAAACATCTTTATCCCATGTAAGAGGTGGAGAAAAGATATGAGACACAGTAAGAGAGAGATGTTATCTTGTAAATGCTGTCTTGTACAACTATGGTACCTACATCTTCTTGCCAAAGCATCTTCCCAGATCTTTCTGCATTGTGTATGTTCCAAACCACTGGAGCAGCTCCAGTCTAATCCCTGTCATTAGGTGAGAGATAATAGATGTTGTTAACAGGTATGGTAAACTGTGACAGGCAAGCTAAAATTTCCCCTTCTCTGTTGTGTGTTTTAAAAGCGTAAATCTTTAACAATTGACAAAGGGCACAAAACTGCTATTATACCTCTTTGTGTGGGTTCAAACTTTCAAGCATGTTGCTTTTCTGTCCACACCACAGTCATGATGTTACAGCAGGAGTTGTCGCAGCTGATTGGGGTGTGGCCAGTAGTGCACCATACTTAAAGTATGAATCCACAGCAGGTACTACAGAAGCTGTTTTATTCTCTACTATGTGCTATTCAGTGTGGATTTCCCCTGTAATGTTCCCACCAGGCTGAGCTGAGGTGCCAGGATGCAGTGCTGTCTCCCAGCTGTGGGCAAGCACAGGATGTTGGCTGCGTCCAGAAGCCTTATTGAAAAGCTGACCTTTAACGTATCTTGAGACTAAAAGCTTTGCATACAAATGATGATCTGATTCCTCAGTCATCTGACCAGTCACTTAATGCTACCGCACGTCACTGCTGGATGCTCCCTTAGCTGAGTAGAGCTTCCCTATTTCTCGCGAATGAATTTTAATTTCCACTGGATATATGACCATCTTGTGTATGACCAAGTTCATTTTCATTGTCTTTCTTTTCACTTGTCTGCTGTTGTGAGTAAGGTGAATATGAAAGTGGGGTGCATGCTAATTTTGGGTTATTTAATTAGTCATTATAAACAGTATGGTTTTGAAGCCAGTGCAATTTAATCAGGTATGCAAATGCATGGCCTACATTGAAAACATAATTATGCAGAGAGGGGAGTAGAGGCAGATCCATGCCACTTCCCTAAGAAATGATTTAACAGTGCCACCTAGTGAGAATGGGCTGCATGTACTCTGATCCGTTGATGGTCACACAATGAATTCTGGGCTCTCTGAAAGAATTGAGTTCTGTTCCTTTTTATTAAATAAAGGTACTGGGATTTTGTCCTCAGCTGTTGGACGCAATGTCATTTACCTTTATCCCCTGAAACAATGGCAGCCTTAAGAAAAGATAGCTACACACTCATTACTGCAATGTAATTTAAATGAATTAACCTCATTGCCAAAATATTGATTCATTAAAATGCAAGAGTTATACATGTGCAGCTTCCTCTTCTTATACTGGCTAATTTTTCGAGCAACATCCACATGTTTTTGAGAAAATTTTTGAGAAGACTTTTAAAATACAATAACTGATTTTGTTATGGTGCCAAATAGCACCCAGTTCACTGGTGATATTTTGAAATTCAGCTGTGAAATGTGTTGAGCTGTGAGAACAGTTTGGGACATGAGTTGGTGAGACAACTTTCCCAATAAAAATGTGTAAATGAAAATTTTAACTTTACAAGAATTGGTGGATGTGGATGGATTGTCTTGTGATAAGAAATAACAATGTTTACAACATCTAAAACTGTGTCCAAGTCATGGAGGAAATGCCTTTTAGAGTTCATGTTATTTCTGTGCACACAACAGTCAGTCAGTCAGTCAGTGTTTGTGAACTTGTACGATTGTGTAATGAAACTAGAAATAAGACAGAAATCCATCAAATATCTGATGTCACAGAGAGATTATTTGGAAAATAGATTTGGAATATCTTATGAAATTCATACTTCATTAGCAAGTGTGAAAGCAGAATTTATAGTAAACCTTGTTTGACCTGCAAATCGTCAAAACTTCCATCCACCAACTGCCTCATGGAGCCACATTTTCATCCCAGTGAAACCACATATTCAAGTTCCCCAATTTCCATCTTCAGCTTCTAATTCTAACTTGAATGACTTTATAGACCTCAGATACACAAAATCAATCAAGAAATTGTACAAAGTTTACAGGACCAACAGACACCATGTTTGTTTCAAATATTTATTTTCCATGTCCAGAAATGACATAACCACTTCTAACTTTGAAATGTGTTTTACATTTGTAAGTCTTGAAAAACACAAAATGTCTTACATGCAAAAATGGTATATACAAAATGCTTTTAACCAGAAAGGCACCAAAGACACATGAGCAATTACTGCTTCTTGCTGGCTCCATAACAACATAAAAAACAGGACGTGGATCAACTTGAGACGGTAGTAGTAAATCAGTATTCACAACATAATTAGAGACGTTTTCTCTCACAATGCGACAACCTTTATTTGAATGGTTAAAAAGCTAATAAGACAATAGTGGCGTTGTGATAGCTAAAATATATATTATTTATTACATAAATACAATAGTCTTAATGTAGCACATTTTATGTGTGCATTATTTACTCCCTTTTGTGGCTACAGACTGTCCACTATGTGTGCAAGGGGAAAAGAACAACATGAAAACATACTTAATACAAAGTACAACTTCTGTCAAACTTGAAAAATTTTATTTATAGAACATACACATTTGTAATAAATTATTCTTAGTACAATTTTCAGGTTGTAACTATTAGAAAACAACAGCGATATCCTTGTTACTGCTACAGATTGAAAATGAACTTAAATGATGATATGGCTGCGATTGTCTGAATATTGAAGTGTTTGTACGGTTGTGTGCATGTGATTTGCCATGACGAGAGAGCTGGCTACACCTTTGGTCTCACAAATTGCTGAAAACCAAAAGTGAAGCATTCTCCCCCAAACCTCACTCATTAGACACTCAAGATCTTAAGTCCAACCATGAGCAAAGTGACGGTGCCATACATCTTCGCAAGTGCTAGTAAAGCTAGAAAGTGGCATGCTTGAGACAAATGAGAACTGCAACAGGTCATATATTCTAGTTTCAGCGATGGAGTGGACTGCCATGCGTCAGAGCAGGTCAGTTTTTAACTGAAAAGGGTAAACAGGTGATGTAACTTCCTCCTAAGTATTACTGGTATTAACACACAGATGGCAGCAGCACTCATCTTCCTCCTCCACTCAGAAGGTAATGCCATATTAGGCTGTGGAACGAGGCAAGCACTCGTACCGTGATGGTGCCATGCAAGATCCATGCAACACTTTTGAACCAAAACCAAAAAATGATTGTGAAATGATATCAAAAAGTTAAATAACCTTGTGGTTTAGGTGGCTTAGGTAACTGGGATTACAATAATGTAATGTAAGCCATGAGGAACATACTGTTAGCACCAGTCCTCTGCCCATTTGGGGCACCTCTCAAGAAATCAAAGCACCTTATTTGGATCTCCTTCTGGATACAGCAGTGGTCCCGCCCATGGTGCTGTAGCTTCTTTCTGATTGGTCCCCTTGGAAGAAGTGCATACAGTTTGGTGAAGTGATCATTTCTTCTTCTCTTGTTCCTCATATTGTCATTTGTTTAGGGAGATTGTAACATAAGACGTAGGTATGTAGCCTTCATCCCCATTGTTCCTACGGACACGGGTCCAGCCATCCCCTTTGTCCTCCTCTACCACGGCCAGCACCTCCCCCTCCTGCATAGAGATGGTCCCTTCACTGGCACCTGAAAGAGAGACAAAATAGATGGTAGAAAATATACCTGTGCTAGTTAATGCAAGTGCAAGACTACACAAGCCTCACTGAGTCAGACCAAAAATTATTTTCTGTCCGTAAATGGTTGTGACCTTGTGACCTTATGCAGGTTCAAGAAATGTTTTCCACTCTATTGAAAGTCAATCAGACATTTTCTACAAAATTATGACATTGCCAGAAATTACATGTATTTGCTGATCAAAAGGCACGCTATTATAATTCTGCATTGTGCATCCACAATTGACAAAAACATAAAACTATACTCACTGCATTTGTTACTGATAAATGTCCATAGCTCACTAATATTTACAGAAATGGTGGACACTTAAAAAAAAAAACTCTCCTCCAACTGTGGGAACCCAAAGATTCTTTACCTAGATAACATCATCAATGCACCAACAGTAGTAAATAATACTTCACAAGTTAAATCTACAGGAAGGCCACTGATTTCCAGGGGAATAGCTGGACTTTAGAGGAAACTGATCTCTTTTCATCAAGACATTTGATCAAATTTTTCACACGTCCTAGCCCACATAGTTCACTCGCTACTCGCCTTATCATACACGTGTGTTCGTCAAGAATGGTTAGTAGGGCAATCACCTAAAATAGCCTGTGACATACCAGGGAAGTTGTACATGGCTGTGCACTTCCCA
This sequence comes from Siniperca chuatsi, assembly GCF_020085105.1. Lineage (NCBI taxonomy): Eukaryota > Metazoa > Chordata > Actinopteri > Centrarchiformes > Sinipercidae > Siniperca > Siniperca chuatsi. The sequence continues at coordinate 9,596,242 of NC_058062.1, read as the reverse complement.
ATAGGAGCAGTTAGTTCCTCATCCTCAAAGTCATCATCAAACTCAGCGTAGATGGCCTGGGAGGGATCAGGAGTGCTTTCATCGGAGTGAGCTCCATCAGGGCTGGAGAGAAAAACAAGGTTTCCTGTGCAGAGCAGACAACACATCATTGTACCAAACACGCTGTCTATTAGTAGAATTCAGTGTTACCTGTGCACATCATGCGCTCCGTTGTTGTTGAATGTGTGAGCTTTATAGCGCAATGTGTCCCCTCGACCTCCTGCCTCTGCCAGCCAAGTCTACATGAGAGAGCCAGAGGGAAAAGGAGAGAAAACATCTGTTCCTATCTGTTTATTGTGAGATGATGCCCTCTGATGCACAACTTGGCTCAAAAGTGACCTGAGCGAATTATTTTGTTTTAAATCTTTTCATGTTATGAACTGCATTACTCAATATTCAATGAATTCCTCAACCAAGTTGTTTTTTTAACATCATAAACACTTCTTTTGTTGTCATTTTATTTTATTTTTGCATAAAAAACATTTTTCTATCACTACCCCAAAAATGCACAACACGAGTCAAAAATGACCCTTTCAATTGTTTACATATTTGCAATAAGGAACACATTTTATAGCAGAACACTCCCCTCACTATTTTATCTTTCCACAAGACTGCCTTATCACAACTGTCGTGACACATGTAAGTATTATACTTTTCACCTCACAATATACATCATGTGCACATACATCACTCTGTATATAGTTAGAAAGATGTGACAATAGAATAGTTAGATGTTAAAAATCACTGAGATGGCTTGACCTGTTCTAGCTAACTAGCTGTTAACTATGGTGCATTAGCTAGTGAGTGAGTGAGGCACCAAAGTGTTAACCTGTTTTATTCTAAGTAAATGTAATGGGGAAAAAATACTGTTGTTTGAGAATATGACCACTTGAAATAAATATATTGTGTTTTTTTCCTTATTGACAGTGTTGACATGGCTGGTCACGATCAACACGGTTATACACATCGTGCTTGCAGGACAAGAAGAGGAGGCAATTCTGAGCACTGATTTAGAGTCTGAAGTCCAGCCATGACCCAACCCCAGGAGAATATCTCACAGGGACGAGATGTCAGATCTGTCAATCTGTGAATGATCGAAAAGTCAGCAGTTGGTGTTCATAGTGCCACAGACCCATATGCAAGGACCACAGTGACAAACGCACCGTGGTCAATTGTTAAGATAGTCCGTCATGAGAAAACAACAAAGGAATACAAGTGGAGGTTGACACTTTTAAGTTTAGATGGGGGATTTTTTTTTAAATCAGTATTGTTTATGACAGTCTTAATGGTAATGAAAACTGATATCCAGATCAATAACCCTGTAATCAGCTATGTGATATAGCTATGTGTATATTATAAAGGGAAAGTCACAAATGAATACATTTCAAGTATTCATTGTTTTTTGTATAGTCAGAATTGCTGCAAAAATAATACATTTGTAATTGTATAATTATGTTTTGTCTTTTTTTTGGAATAACTTTTATCCTTGGTGGGTCATTGACCCATGTCTGCGAGTTTCAGTTAAATGTGTGAATAAAGTTTTTTTTTTTGTTTTTTTTTTACACAGTAATACAGAGAAATTAATATAATGACTTATAACACTAAAAACAAAATAATTTATAATTTCTTAAAATCCTGGATGATGAGATAATTTTGTTAAAAAGATATTATAAATAAACATTCAGCTACGTATCAAATGGTATTTAAAATGAATACAAGTCATTTTTGACCCATGTTGTGCATTAAAAGGTTTTGGCTATGTTGTGAATCAGAGGGTTAAGGTAGACATATCAAGTCATGTTCATTTGTATAGTCCAGTATCACACAATGCCTCAATGGGCTTTACAGGCCCACGTCAGCAATGGTTCCCAAACCAGCCCACACTTGTTTTTAGAGGACAACAAAGAAAACCTAAGCACATGACAGATAAATACGATTACAAAAATAAAATAAAAGTTTTAGCATGTAATATGTTGGGTCGGTACTCCTAAATGACCTAATTGGTAGTTAAAATTAACAGCTGAGTGCCTGATTACCTCTATTAATCACACCACACTGTGACTTTGCTTGAGACACTATTGCATTAGTTCATGTACAACACCAGTTGCAGGTACCATATGGGTACTGCTATTGCTTGTAAGTTTGAGTTTTGAGTATAATTGCTCTTGTATTGTTTCTATTTTATTCTATACTTATTTTTATTAATATAATAATAATAATAATAATTATAATGTTGAATTAAAGAGGCCCTTATGACATACTAGTATGCTATACTGAATAACAAGGAATATGGTTTCCTCATAATATATCAAATTAACAACTGACACCCTAATTACTTTAGAATAGGTTAGAATAAAATGCTAAGAGCTTTCTGACCTCATAATATGTTAGAATTCACAACTAAGACCCTGGATCATGGTAAACGATGACCTCATAATATAAATAACCAACAGAGGTCAGGATTACCTCATACTTGTTGAGCTCTCCTCTGAGCCGCTCTATATTTTGGGATGTCTGGCTGATTTGGGATGCCAGACTAGCAGGGTCTCCCATTTGAGGATTTTTCTCATAAACATCCTTCATCTTCCCCAGGGCCTCACTGAGGAGAGGAGAGAGAGTGAGAAAGGAACAAGGGAGGAAGGGGGAAAGTGACTTTCAGTAGAAATCGGTTCCCTGCAGAGTAAACAATTCAAACACTCACACAGACACCACAGAGTTATACACACTGATGGGCACTATATGAATATTATATCCACACTCCCACCAGAGGAGTTCTACCAGAGATGGTTATTAATACACAGAAAGATAGCCACATATAAACACAAACACACACACCTCTGATCTACTTCCTTTTGTAACTCTTTGCAAATTTCCTCTAGTTTCTGCTGTAACCTCTTCCTGCGCTGCTCTGGAGGAAGATGGGTGAAGTCCTCTGCCACCGTAGGCTGCAAGAGTTCACAGGAAGGGCAGGTTAACACTGAACTAATTCTCATACTTAACAGTTTAATTACCACAGTAACCATTGTAAACGAAACTGATACCTCAGGAGGAACACCAAGCCTGTGGTTTGAGTTCAGCTCAAGGGACAATGTTTAATTGACAAAACATTAATTTCAAATCTCCAAGTAACACATTTGTTAGACTTCAAATGTATGTAAAGCCAGCACATGGACAACAGTAAGCTGAACCCAAAACCACCACCCATGGACCGACAAATACAATGTAGCACACTTTAATAACTTTATATTGGCAGTTTTGTTTTGTTTTTAACTACAAGTACGAGAAATAAAATCTTGGATGGAAAAGGTGACCCAAGAAAGTGCAGAGACAATTAAGGCTACTTCGAAATTGGGTTATGAATTGCTTAGTTTCCTCTTGTGCTTCCAAGCATTCCCTCCCTTGCTCCACCACCAGGTGGCCACCTCTTCAATACAAACTCAAGATGACAAGCCTTTTGCCACATACATGATACTGGATGCTGCATGTTGAGTCGTTTAAACACAAACTCCAGCAGAGTTATGTAAAGGGAAAATTATTATAATGACATGAGCTGTTGTAATGGAAAGGTGGCCATTTTTTGTACCAAACACCTGAGACCCCCACACCAGTTTTATTGTCCATATTACCATGATCCTCTCTGGAGTAAACTTCTGAGGGAAAAAGAAAGTGTGTGTACAGAAAAAATATAACGGTATTCTTTACACCATAAAAACATGTTCTTACATGTTTATAAACATATAATGTATAAATATCAAGAATAGTAAAAGGGCCACTGTGAGCAGTAAGATCTATGCTACATGTTTAAGTACTGAAAATGTTTTTTTGTCTTTTTCATCTAAGGGATTTAGTCATTCTTGCAGAGGCAGGAACACAGGAGGATGTGCAAGCCCTGATGAGTGGTCTCCAGGCACCCAAACCTTCTCCTCTGGTGACTCACCGATCTCCTGAGTGTCCGGAAGGAAGAGATTCTGGGTTTGACTGTCTTATTGATCTCCTTCAAACAGTACGACAGGGGGTCCCGGCCAAACTTGGGGGAAGGGGGTCCGTTAGCGGGAGAGGGGGCGGGGGGTGTGGAGGAAGGTGGGAGCGTGGAGGGAGAGAGCTGCGGTGGGGCGAGACCAAAGTACCAGCACCCGAGCATGAGGTATGCAGGCATAGGGTGGTGTACAGGATGGGGGAGAGGGGGATGGAAGGATAGAAAAAGAGGGAAGACGGGGAAGACAAAAACAACAAGGTGACAAGGGAAAGAAAAAGACACCATCAACACCTTAAAGCACACCACAAAGCCAGGAAGACAACACTGGAGCAAACCCAGCACAAGCCCAGAGAGCATGAAAGCACAAACACACATCTGTCTCTTTGGCTCTCATCAACACACACATAAAAAAAAATATATATAATAATAATAATAATAATAATAATACAACAAGACAGCGAGCAACCAACCACAGCTCCCACACTTAAGCTTAAGTGAGGAACTGGGGCAGGCCAACTAGACTAAAGCAAATTTGAATTTCATAAATTGGCTAAAAACACAGCCTGGCTCTTATTTTCATAGTTTTGCCCATCATAGGTTAATATATTTTACTCCAGCCTCATTGTAGAGATACGGTGACACTGCAAAGAACTACTTTCCAACTAACAGGGCATCAACATCACGCCCCAATTATCTTACTTGGAAGTGAAAACAAAGATGAAAGTTAAAAGTATTACCCAAACTGTTTACTGTAAACATTAACTGTATTGAAGAGCTCCGTTTTGGTTGAACTTTGATCAGCCACTCATATCACGGTAAACAATGCACACATTTTGCAAAGCAATTGATGAATATAATAGACAGTTGGGTACATTTATCTGGATTTCCACTCCCAAAATAGGTATAACTGGGCTTATTTAAATACTGGCTGCTTATGATTTCTTGTGTTTGGTATGCTATAATGGGCTAGTTTATAATAAAAAATATAAATCTTTTTTTCTACAGAAATATTCACAAAGCTATGTAAAACTGTCTGGTTTGGTTGCAACATTCCTATTCTGTGTTTACAGTGAAAATGGTCAGTGAAATGTTTTTCATACTGGCAGGTATAATGGCCCAAACTATGAAAATAAGCCACGTGTTATAAAGAAAAAAAATGTCCTTAAGCCAAATTAGCCAACTCAATCATTAGGATTCTGTGAGAAAAATCAAGTTCACAGTTCAACATGTGCTGTCCTCTGAGTCTGACCTATATAGATAAAATATTAATTCATATATCAGTGCAGTTGTTATAAATAGCCTGCTGACTGCCTCAGTGTCTGTTCTGCATGTACATTCTTTGGGGCTTGATGAATGCCCTGTATGACCTCTTACAAAGAGGTTAATTTGAAAACATGCCTGGAGTGAACTACAGTAAAATCTCTCAGTGTCAGCTGTTTGTCTAAGTGGAAAGGTGGGGGTGGAATCTATTAGCTAAATTACATAGGAGGATGATGTCCTCTAGTCTTCAATAGCGAACGTCTAAAACAGCCCTAGAACAAGGTCCCTTGTGTAAATACTAGAGCTGGAAGTACAGCACTATTATTATGTGAACATTTACTGGGTAGGTGCTACTTTTCTTGAGAGTTATGGGAATCTAAGTACAGGAGAGCAGTTAAGAATGGGAATGTTTAGGAGCCAAACATAAACCAAAAGCTCACTCAAGCCAATATAGTCAGCCTCCTATTCATACTGCTACAGGCCTAATTGGGAGAGCATGACTGGTGACACAGAGCAGTGTGCCACACGCATACACAGAACAGGAAGAGTGCACCGCAGAGCACAGCCAGTAAGACATGCAGGGAAAAGAGAGGCGCTGAACAAGCAAACACTGCAGGGAAGAAAAAATGGTATCATTTAGCGCGGGGGCAGGAGGAGGGGAACAGTTAGCTGGTTAGTGGTCAGCTACTCATATCACCAGTTAAATTTTGGACCTCAGCGAGAGTGCTCCTTTGAGATAAGATTCATGATTTGCAATGTACTGAAGCTCTCTTGACCCAAATAGATTCTCAAGTCCAAATACAAAAACGTCAATGTTAACATCTACAGCATGAATGTGTGGTCCGACCTGATCCAATTTTTCTGACCTGGCAAACCTGGTGTCGTCCCGATTGTTGGCACAAAGATGTTATTGTGATGAGAGACATAATGCTAGGTTCTGGGCAGTATAATGGAAGCAGTGTGTTTGTGGATGCCTGTAGAGGGAAATTCAATGTTGTTTGGGCCCCGTGCTGATGAAAGCACAAGCACAGCAGAATGCTGACTGCCAGGTGACCTATTGGAAACCACACTGCAGAGAGAGGAAGGGTGTGTGGGGGGGGCAAGGTTTATTCACTCACAGCCAGGGACAGAGTCATGCAAAGAACCGGTTCTAGAAGTGTTGGGGTGTGTGCGAGTTCATGTATAATATAATGAAAGAGGTTCATGCATTATTACACTGAGCTTTAGAGATGAGAAGGTTGTGTATACATGTGAGAGTGTGTGTGTGTGTGTGTGTGTGTGTGTGTGTGTGTGTGTGCGTGCGTGCGTGCGTGCGTGCGTGCGTGCATAGCCACAACCACAGGTCCATCATGACTACTCTCGGTATGGGGGATTTCCTGGTTCTGCCTGCTAATCTGACTGCCTACCCACCTGCAGATGTTGAAATCTGCTGTCATCGATCATTCATGGAGGGGGCTGCTAGTGCATTCATTGCACAAAACATCTTTTAGTGTGAGGCCATGTCATTAGGGTAAATAAGCATGGAATTTCCTACCTTACTCCTCTTGCTGAAAAGCCAAAAGTTTTTGCTCCTGTTCTTTCCCAGAAGGTCCATGGGGCCTTTAGGTGTGCCCAGGCTACTGTCAGATGAGGCTCGGTTGATGCCCTGACTGTAGTCCTCAAACTCCACATCACCTGGACGTTCAAAGCCTGACTTGTTCTGCTCTATTACGACCATGGAGTCCTACATTAGATGTTATTATAGATAAGAGCAATCAAAAGTTGTTTTCAAACAGATGCACAGTTAAAACAAATGGGCTACATAAAGCCATGCTGCACATTCAAATCCATTTAACATTTTTTTAGACCAACTTACATTCCTCTCATTAACATTAGTGCCGGCTTTAGTAATGCCTTCCAGGCACTTGCCAATGATAGGCATCACATGCTTCTCTGTGTCTGAGAACAAGATGTAGCCTTGCGCCAACTTCCGTACTCGCCTCTCATCCAGATCTTGCAGTTTCTAGTAAACACACAACAGTTGCTCAGACACTTACTTTTTAGGGTTGAGACAATGCATAATACATAGCCTATAATACAATATGTATCTCAATATCAAAGAAAAAGTATTAGTTATTTATGATTATAAAATATATTTGTTAATGCTCTGATGATAACTTCAAAGCCAAAACTTTAGCATGTGAATAGGTGAAAGTAAATTAACTCATTTAACAGAAGAGTTCATCCCTGGCTTTGAATCAGTGTGAGTGCAACTTTTATTTCTGGTACAAAACTTGTTTTTTGGAGAACAATATTGAATTTTGTATTTGTATTTGGCTATATGTGAATTTTCCATTGTGCAAATAAAATGAAAAGTACTAAATACGATCTAAGTTCAATCTCAAAATGTTAATAACATGGCTATTTAATATTGCAATATGCCATACAAGTCATTTATCATTTTAAGTTTTTTGTAACAAAATATTCAGCTTAACAACATTTTGGCAAACTACTACCAGTTATCACTGTGCCATATGTTAACAACTCAAATAGATGTTGAAGGCAAGAATATTGTGTCGTGTTGCCATAGGTAATTCACTTACATTAAAAATGAGTGGCATATCAATAAAATAGAACTGATTCTGCTCCTTGTTGTACTTCTGAAGCTGAGCAGCGTAGTCGTTCTTACACTCCTCCGCTACATGTGCTCTCATATGAGCCTGCTGTTTGGCCTAGAACCACAAATACATCAAACAAGTTAACCAAGTGCATCTGATTCTACTTTTGATTTAAGTAAATAGTCCTTGTAGATTTCTCCCCCCTTGTTACTTTTTCAACATCCGCCTTTGTGGCATTGATGTCTTGATCAGTCTTCTCTGCGTACTGTGCTGCACGCTCTGCTTCTCTCCATTCCCTCTCAAAGCGCTTTTTACTCTGATGTGCAGAAAGAAAAGAAAGATAGAGAGAAAAAGAGAAAGACCATGTTCAGTTCATTCAGCTAAGTGAGGCCATTGCCTGAATGAAATATGAGGAGGTTCTACTATTTTGAGCAGAGCATTTTTCACTGTCTTTCTAAAAAGGACAGATAGGGGAGATTGGGGGTGTTGGGACCATAACATCTCCAATCATAACTAAATAGGTCTTGGATTGATGATGGGAGTCTAAAATGGGGAACTGATTTCTACCATCTGTTTTTACTTTAGACAAATATAGCCACCTGACCAACCACACTGAACATGCAGCCATTTTCTTATAGAGAATTTCATAATGAACCCAACACAAAGACAAAATGGACTCTAAAAATATGTCTATCAGCTTTGCTTATCACAATAGAAAATGTAATCATGAAACATCAAGAATGATGGACGCCTTCAGGAAAAATGAATTTTAGAGAAAATGTAATCAGTCTAAGTTTAGACTTACACTGTCGAGTTGCTTGTAGGTGCACTCCAAACTCTGCTGGGCCTTCTTGGCCTCCATGAGATACTGCAGACATTCATAAAAATAGACAGTGTGAGAGGAGGGGAGGCGGGTCAGATGACAGGGAGAGAGACAGCCATAGAATAAACAATGACCTCCAATAGCCACACAACATAACACAGAAGAAAACAAATACCAATGTGTCTGTTTGAGACATCACGTCTGCAGCGAGAGCCTGTACACGGCTGCAGTGTTCTGCAATCCAGTGGGACACAGCCAATGCATTCCTCATAGAATAATGGCACAGCACCACTCAAACCTTGCCTCCCCCTGGAGACAATAAGTAAGGCTTCCTTCCTGCCACAACAGTGAGATCCACATCTCCACTCCTACTTTAAATCTCCTTCTATTCTCTTCCCACCCTTTACATTCCTTCTCAGCAGTGTGTGCTGCATACTCCATATGAAAATCTCATTTGGCATGTTCTCTGGCTGCTGCTGAATATGGTGCTGCAGGCACATACTAGTATATACACTCTAGAGCTGCAACGATTCGTCGATTAGTCGAGCAACAGAAAATTTATCTATCTATTTTGATAATTGACTAATCATTTCAGTGATTTTTCATTTTTATTTCGACAAGTTGCATTTTAAGGAAGCCTGAACACAATGTGTTTAAAGCTAAATGTCTCAAACACACGACTTTATCTGTGAAAACATGCCAAATTCAATTTATTTGGTATACTCGTGGCTGCAAAGATGGACTTGGTCTGCTCCATAATCAAGCTCACCGTCTTTCGTTCCTGCTTGAGCTCTTGCAGGTATTTGGTGAGATCGATGCAAATGCTCATCATCATGTTCTCAGCAATTAGCTCTCTCTGACCCGCATAGTCGTTCATCTCATTCAGGATGTCCAAAAAAGATTGGTAGCTGGATAACCTACCATTTAAGAGGAGGAGAAAGGAAAGGGTGGAGAAATAATAACACAGTGATGGGACCACTGATAAGATAATCCATACACAGGCTCAAAGAGAATCAGCTGAAGGTCCAGTCATAATAAGAATCCCATGACTTCCTTATTCCTGCTTCCTTCTAGGGGCATTTAAATGGCTCCAACAGCAGCCCCACACTACAGCATGAATGACACTAATGACGAAACGATTCCTAACGGTTTGAAATATGATATTATTTACAGGTCAGTTCTGTTTTCCTTTGTTAGTTCTCTCAGTGAGTGCTTAACAAGCTATTAGGGCCAGGGTGTAAATCCACACACAATTTTAGCTGCCACTGTTTTGTCGCTAAATGTAATTCCATAAAGAAAAAGTAAATTATGAACCTCAAAAATTCAATCATCTATAAGTTTTCTTTGAAGAGAGGCTTTGCAACATAACCCACAATGGCTCACCTGCACTCTGGTTCATCTTTGCTGCTTCGTTTTAGGTTATATTTCTTGGAAAGGTTCCTGTGGACAGCGAAAGTGCAGCAAATGAATGGGTAGATAAATTCTTAAGAAATTCTCAAAGGGAAAAGATGGATGATGTTAAAGAAAACTCACACAATTAAACTATTCTAATGCAACCACCGACTGTTTTATACAATAGCATTAAAAACAACAGTCCACTATGAACTTATTAAAATAGCTGTTCTTCCTTCTTTCACTCTCCCTCTAACCACATCCTGTCTATCATGTGCCAGTCTGCTCCCACTTCCTCTCTTCCCCAGCAAAGCTCAGCACTACAACAGATGTGGGCCTGCAGACTGGGAGACAAATGGGAGAGGGAGCACCATGGATGAAGAGAGAAAGAGGGAGAGAGAGCGAGCACACTGCAGCTGAGAATGAGGCTAGTGTTTCAGAGACAAGTTAGATTGTGTCCCAAAGTAGTCATAAGACCCCACAAACATTTCATAAACAGCCTTTTACAAGCACCCATGCAAACACTCGCAAACACATACATGCTGACACAAGCTGCTTTGAGCAACACATTCGCACACGAGCATTTGAGGCAGAAAGCACAGGAGAACGACTAGAGCAAGGCCTACCTCAATTGCTTGGCATAGTTTTGCTCAATCTCTGTCCTCTCCTTGACAAATTTCACATACTTCTCCACCAGCTCCAGGCCAGACTGTGTATGCTTCTCAATGATGTCACATTGATCCTGGAGAAAGGAGCATGAGAGACAAATAAGGAAAAGATATTAAGCCAACACTCCGCAGGATGTGGAACGTGGGTAATAACTGGGATATTCCTCTGGTTGAGTTTGAGGTCATCTAAAATTAATCTTGAATAGAGGGTAATAAACTTCACACAACATTTGCTCCTGCAAGTTGGATTCCACGAATGCTCTCTACATGTGCACAAAATCTCGGCAATGGTCTCTAAACTTCCGCCAGCTTTAAATCATAGGGAACCCATGTTGTTCAAAGGACACAGGGGTCACGGGCAGGAAAAGGGAGGTGCTCTTCTGTTACATATCGTGCTGTACTGTGTGGAGTGAAATGTTTCAGAAAAGTAATCTTGAGAGCAATGTGACATTCTATGAATTACATTAAATTAGCTTCACATAGTCCTTATTAATGTAGCTCTTTGACCTATTTCATTTCTAGTTTCAAATTCATAGACCACTGACACAGTTCAACTGAATTTGCTGACTTTTCCTTTTGCTATTGTACAATATGAAGGAGGTCTATTGTGGTTCTCATCCTCTGTTGTTCCTTATTCGGTAGAGCACTTTATGACACCTTCAAGCTCTGACAAGTCTGTTAAAAGTGAGAGATGAGCCAATCTTCTCTCACACTGCACCCAAAACTATTGCCCCAAGCTTTCTTTGCTGCTGACTTTAGTACTGACGAGGGGGCATGTTGAAAGGGGATTCCTGACAAGCTGGGCCATGTTCTTCTGTATCCTTCCTGCCCTTCAGGTAAAATAAAAGAGGCAAAACCAAAATGAATGAGACGATGTTTAGCCTGATCACAGAACACAGTTAAAGGTTAAGACAGAGGCCTGCGATCCATCACCATAATAACATCTAACCAATAGGCAGTGTTAGGGGTTTAATTTAGCATCATTAATTACAGAACAGAAGTAGGCCTAATGATCAACGGTCAATACAGCCAACTTACAACTACAGATTTTCCAATTTCCTAAGGTGCTTGTGTTAACAACAGATTTCTTCTTTGATGTGGAAAATAACTGTCCTGTATTTGACTTACAAGATGAATATGGCAGGATTTTAGAGTACTACTTTGTTCGAATGTAGCCCCTTTAAAGTGTAAAAAGTGACAAATTATATATTTATGAATGATTTAAACGCAAGCAGTAGTCTGCACCAAGTTCATCACCACATCAGAAGACAAAGGCTGCAAGTATCTACACTGACCATAAAAACACACTGAATCTAGGATTAGATTCACAATTGGTGAAAAATTAATGTGCTGCCACTAACTCAAAAACTATTTAATTTTACCCAGTAATGTCACACACACAAAATAACCATGGAGTAAAGGGAGCAGGAATCAAAATACAATTGAAATGCAAATGAACTGGTAAGGAGCAAGTAAGAATAACTGTGTAAGCATAAAGAAGCACAGCTGGTAACATACAGTGCCTGTTGGTCGAGGCGTGACCTACAGTGGTGCTGTTGTCAAACTCTCAGGAGCTTTTATACAACCCACCTTAACAAGGTTAAGACGTATTAGATGAGGATTGTGAAAGAGGGAAGTGAACAGAACAACTAGAGAGTCAAGGTATGCCATGTGGAAGTGCAGTGCCATTAACTTGTAGCCACATTCACTCCCACTTTACTCCCAGAATTATAGATTCACAGTCAAACCTTGCATCAGGGTAACTGGGAAGGCTGAAACATCTGAATTTTTTTAGGTCTTAATTATAGATTGTCAATTGCATGACTAAGAGGAGTGTATGCATCATATTATGGAAAGGATATGATAGCAGAAATGGAAAGTTAGATACTACACTCATCTCTTGATACAGGCGTTTTGCATGGATATGTCTATTATTTGCATATTCAGTTTCGAGGCTGCTGATCAGTCTGTAGTCAACATAGCTGCACAATGAATACCTAATAATGTTGACAAAACTTACCAGATTCAGGTAACATATGGTAGACAATTGAACACTTCTGCATTAAGATAAAACGCCCTGCATCACAGCTGTCCTTTAACGGTTTGCTGTCCTTCAATGCTCTTTATGAGGTATACCTGGCATACCGGATTAGGATGTCAAAGCATTGTAGCTGTAATAAATAGATCTTTTTGGGTGTCTCAGTCCCATATCTATCATAATAGTCATATATTTCATAGTAGTCATATCATATCATAGCATGATATAACTCTAAAGTCATTAGACCTATACCTTGTCCAAGTGTTTATGCTGTTTATGTCAGAAATATTGTGAGGAAGTTGTGCGTCACTGTGGTGCCGAAAAAAACGGTTTTCACGCATTGTTCAGTCTACAGTTTTCACACCAGGGAAGAAACAACACATTTTACCAGATTGTCTTCCTGTTGCTTCTTGTTCCAATAGTAAAATAGCCTTTTAAAAACATTTCACAGGATTATGAATGATGGAAGTAGTTGAGTGAATGGAACCTACCTATTTGCCTCACAATAAAATATTTTGTTTTGTGCGTTTGTGATCTTATATGAAACTACTGGAGTACACTGATTTTACAATGTTGTCAGGCTACACATTAGTGTACCTGTCACTTATCAAACACATCACCCCTACAGTAATACCTAAAGTATCAGCATCAGTTTGTTTGCAATGAATTGAGAAGCTGACCTGAGCAGCAACCGACAACCCAGCTGAGGAGACCCAAAAACACAGGTTTCACACCATAAAACTGAGAAATGGATGCTGCAGATCAAGCATTGGTAAAAATAAATAAATAAATAAATTAAAAAAAAATTAAAATCTACTGACACAAACTAATTGATTCCAACTCATGTAGTAAACTCAAACTTAAAATTCAAAAAATGTTCTGGGTTATATATTTATTCTTACTCTGACAAAATAGTATGTTGACTGTTTCCTCTGTGCACTTACTTACATGTTTCTCAGGTTGAGTGCAGCATTGCTGAAAAACAATGAGCCTTGGATGAACTCATAACTATGTGCTCTTTTATAAATGGCAGGAAAAGGTAGCATCTGATAATCTCTATTAATTAACTGTGACTGCTTGATTCAAGAGTGGCCCAATTAGAAAAAAGCCAACCTCATTAAAACAGTCTTAAAATCCATCAAATAGCTTGCAAGGACATAATCACTGTCTCGTCAAACACCCGTGGCTGTCAGACTACTGCAATTTTTAACCATTCAAAGCCACAGTCAAAATTATCTTTATAGGTCCCCATAGACTGGGTTTGTACTGAACTGATTTTCATAAATCACAAAGGGTTTGGATATGAAACTGACAACTTTCTAATGGTCATGATTTTGATTGAACAGCAAATGTTGTGTTTCTGGTAAAACTATGGCTTGCATCTTGTAGTTCTGCCCTGATTATTATAGAACTTCCAAACGAGGAAAGCCATAACATATTTTTATGGCAGCGTTTTAGACTAAGGGATGCAATAAAAGACCGATAGGCTACATCATGCATCAAAACAGAGGTCTTAAAAGTCTTATCTAAACCTAGCAAGCATCTAACATGTCCTTTACACTTCATCTTCAAATATTTCCAGTAATGCCAGACAGAAGACTGGCATCAAGTGAATGCCACATAACTTCTAAAAGGAGTCACCCTGAAAGTCACCGACCTACAAGGCTTGGGTGGATGTTTCAGCCCTGAGTCATCCTGTCTTCTAGAAAATTAGGGGTCTGGCCCAGCCAGACCTGCCACACTATAGTTCGAGGATTGGCCTGGTAGCACTCACTATCACAGCTAATGCCTAGACACTGATCTTGCACTCTGCAAACTTGTGCCTTAAAATAGCCACTGGATTAACGACAATCAGGGGACAGATGCCATAGAGCTGACTTGGCCCTAGGGATGACTCTCCGGCCAAACATTAACAGAACCAATTATGCCTGCAGGGCTTTGTTTAACCAGACAGGTGAGGCTATAGCCAAATACACCTACTGTACAAAAACTTTGAATTCAATATTTTTTTTCAACTTTGAATGAAATCATTTGTATTTCACATTGACTGAAGACAGAATACTGGCTTTTTTGTGGAGAGTTTTCTCTATAACCAAATAACTTGACAGGAAAGACTCCTACACAGAGATAGAGCCTCTGATTAATACTAGGGTGCGGATGTTTCTCTGACTCGATCAAAGTAGGGCAAAACTAATTAGGCTGTTGCACCAGCACGTAGGATGGAAAAGGGACGGGGGAAGAGGCCTGAAGGGAGACTCTGTAATGAGGTCACAACCTCCCTATCCTCATCCTTGCAATGCTCCATTTTACATATTCAGGTTCCCCGAGAATGTGCATGTGTGAGTGTTTGCAAATGTGTGGCTTTATCGCTATGGTACAGTGGTGCTGGCACATAACATGTGGCAGTCTTCAAGGTAATATGTTACATGGTGGGATTTTTCAGTAGGGTTTGTTTAGATTCTGGATAGTGTCACTACTGTTAACATTGCATCCAGGAAGTGACTCATAGTGTATTACCTAGAAAACAGCCATCAATAACCTTGTCACACGTTATTGGCGCTCTTGAAATCAGTGCACTGTTGAATAAATAACCATGCCCCTCAGGTGGACACATGAGGCACTTCATCAGTGATGAAGCTTGTCGTCAAGGCAAATGACCGCATCTGATTTCATCTCTATGGAAGCAAGGAGTGCCAGACTGTAAACAGTGAAACATCCCACTGGGTACAACCCACCTCAGCACATTTAAAACGCCTTTGTACATGCAGAATAAACAGTGTTCTGACACCATTTTCAGCCTGACATCAATTTTCATTGTAAATCCATACTTAATATTGTTAAGAGTATGTCCATTAAGATTCTCAGTCATCCAGGTCATGTGATATCGAGAAATACTTGGCAAATTAGACTTCTTGTCCAAGTTGCTTTTGATTCAGTACTTCTAGATATGATTAACAGTAGCCTAGGTGATTTATGTCAGAAATTAGGGGAAGTAGTTTTAAATTTAAGTAACTTTACACTTGTTTTCCTCGCGCACTGTAGATATCCCGCTGCATAACGTTAGGCTACATCTGTCCTGTAAAACACTGTGGAGCAACACAGCAAAAACCACAGATCCAAACAAAAGCCAAACATCCAATCGATGTGTAAACGTGGATCCAAGATTAACTGTAACTGTGCTTCACTTTCCACAAGAGCAACATGTTGGTAGTGGGCTTCAGCTAGCCCACTCTTTGTTTCAACTACTAAACGCTAAAGAAAACTGTGCGAAAATGGAAACATGTTCATGAATGCACCGTTTTGCAAACACAAGCCTGCAGCTACAGATCCACCGCTTCTCCAAACATCTATTCCTCACTAGCGGGACGTTTAGCGTTACCCGACTTTCTCAGCAAACACTATCTAAGAAATCGCATAACTGCCATCCTGACAATAGCTATTACTACCAATGCGAGCCAGATGACGGACTCACCCAAAGCTCTGTGCCCCAGTCCATGTTCAGCTTGTTGGCCAAGCTGTCTGACTATCCCGAATACAAAGAACTTCTCCAAAGTTATCCCAACAGCTCGGAGGACGGCCCTAGCAAGTTTAATCCCGAGGTGATAAATCAGTCGTAACCACTAACTTACGCACTCCGGCTTTAGTTCTTTCAACAAATAATTTAAACTAGCATCATAATTAGCTAATTATGTAAGGCTGGCAGTCGTTAGTCTAGTTTGTCCAAATATTTTTCATAGCGAAGGAAAGAGGGATAAACTAGCTTTCATATCCGCGTCACTCCCAAATCCTAAATCTTAAAGGGCCAGTGTACCGAAGCACTAAAGACACCGGCAGGGGACTGTGCTCGGCCACATCCTCACAGCTTGTGTTGTTTCAAACTATTTCTCGTTTAACCTGGTTTATAAGTGTCCTTGATCAAGGCACTGACAGAGCATCCTACAACTCCCCACATGGATCAGTAGAGTTCATCATCAGTCATCACACATTACGCCCTCAAAAAACCGATGCATTAACACACTGACTGATGCTGGCAGATTATCCACTTCACAAAGAGTTTTTCAAGTCATAGCTGGAGATTTGGTTTCTGTACTAACAATCAATTTTGACTGACTTCTTAAATCCTGAATTATTTATCTGAAATTAGGTTGGCCTACTTGTACAATATAATTCCAAATCAGTCATCCCTGTCCTGTTTTCCCCCCAGTTTTATTATGTAGCTGTACAACAATAATAAGTCCTAAAAACTTTTTATATGAACAACATTTATGTTTTTTTACACACCCAACATTTCATGAAGATTAGAATTCAAACTCAGGCAATGACAATAATCAAGGATACATTGTGAAAGCAAAAGAAAAGTGAAACCATAAAGATGACCATAGTATATATGTAAGCAATGAAGGGTTTCCAAACAGAAGCACACCACATTGACACAGGCTATTGTGTAACTTTATTAAAAATAAAAAAAGATTAAAGCTAGGTGACACTTTAAAGTCCCACAAATAAAAATATATGTTAGGATTCACCTGGTTGGTCCTAATCAGTACCTCACTGGTGTAAACGTAGGATCATACCAAGTTAAAATGAAAATACAACAGGCCATTCTTGCCATGCAAGACAAATGAAATATCCCCTGATTGATTTAATCTTACTTATTCAGCAAGTAAATAAATATCCTATGCTTGCACCCCGTCAGACTGAGTAGTCATAGGGATATCTGAAAAGGATTTGTCAGCGACAAAACTATATTGTCCATGTTTTTTCCAGCAGTGGTGGACACTGATCACGAGGATGATGATGCAGACGAAGACCAATAGAATTATCAACCCCACTATGAGTGCTGGGGGGAATTCAAAGGCTTTATCTGTAAGACAAGATAACAAGATAAAACAACATACATTGAAACTGTACTTCTCACATCTTGATGCCATAATTGAGGCTTTTTCTACAAACTGTATAGCAACATCAACATCAGTTACCACCTCACTGTATACATTTCCATAAGTGTTCTGCACATGGTCAATAATGATACCTTTCATCTGCAGTGTGAAAGGTCTTGTCACATTCCGAACTTTATTCGAGGCAACACAGATGTAAACACCAGCATTGGTAGACGTGGCTCTTGTGATGCTGATGCTTGTCTGGTGCCACCCAGTGGTCTCCCTCACATTCACTGCAGGGGTGTAGTTCCAACGTATCTTCGGGGGAGGGTTGCCCTCAGCAAGGCAGTCAAAAGTCACATTTTCACCTGGGCTCACCTTCCTATTGTAATTTTTCTCAGTGATCACAGGAGCATCTGTGGAGAAGAGGGTGACATTTTAGAAGAAAAAGATGCTGCAATTTATTTATAAATGTATTTATAATCCCAAATCACTTATATTCACTGTCAACAAAACAACATACAAAGACTATTTTTGTAATTCCAAACAATGAAACTTACACAAAACCTCAATGTTTAGCGTATGGTTGGCTGTTCCATGTTTGTTGGTTGCTGTAATTAAGTATTTTCCACTATCTTGCTTTGTCCAGTGGTGTGGGGAAGCCATCTCTCTTCCGTCTTTAATCCAGGTGACGAAAGGCTCAGGTACTCCCTTTGGTTCACACATAGTTTGGAGCTTACCACCCTCTTCAACCTCATAGCGCTCATTACAGGTAAATGAAGGGCTATCTGTGAACAGTGTATCAAAATACTTTTCAGAATAAATAATGGCAAAAGAAATATAAACTTATCAACACTTTGGTACAGTGCATGTGGGGATCATGGAAAATTACGTGTTTATCTATGTTGTGAATGAAATATACAACCAAGCAAGTCTGACTCACATTCGATTGTGATGTCGACAAAAGTGTTGCTCCTGCCAAGGCTATTTACAACTTCAGCTGTGTACTTTCCTGAGTGAGTCCTGGTGAGAGGCTCGGATGCATTGATTGGTTTTCCCTGATAGTACCACTGAACAGTGGGTGGAGGGTTCCCATCAGCACGACAGGGCAACTTGTCCACACTGAACTCATTCTCCACACCAGTGTAACGACCTGGACAACCTTGGATCAGTGGCTTATCTACAATTAAACATCAGCATAAATTAACCAAAAATGTACATTAGTGGGGGGGTTGTTTAGCAAGTTAAAAAATACAATAATAAATAGATAAGTGGAAAACTCACAGTGCACAACAGCAATGTAAGGTGATGAGGTTGCAGTAGGGATGAGCTCTGGCCCCTCTGGTCCAAGTTGCAGCTCAGCCTTGCAGCTGAAAAGTGCTGCGTTGTAATCTCTCCCAGGAGTGAATCTTAAGGTAGTGGACACATTGACTGGGGCCACATTGGTGTCATCAAACATTTGTTGTGTGTGCACAGTTTCATTTCCTCTGTACCACGTCACTTTGAGCTTCTGCACAGGAGCCACATTGATGATGTCACATTTCAGCAGGTACTCTATGCCCTCCACCATGGGACCATGATCCAACGCAGAGACTGACACAGTGTCTGGAGTCTCTGTAAATAAAGCAAGGGAAAATCATTAGTGGAAAAAAAACAAACAAAACGTAACGATATCCCTAAAATTGTAACCACAATTGTACAACTAATATGCATACATAAATGTAGTATTGAGATGAATACAGACAATACTGTATAGCATTAGTCTGTAGATTTGTACTCACTATAAAGAGTGATGGCCGGCATCACATGACACTGGTGATTATTTTTTAGAGTCATGTAGCACTTAGGTTCCATTTTCCACTCTTCCAGTTTTTCAACCCTCCAGGTGACAGCAGGAGGTTTTTGAAACCCTGTGCCACCAAATGCAGCCTCCCAGCCCATTCCCACAACACCTGTGGCTGATGTGCTGCAGTTAACTGAAGCTGGATCTCCAAATCTCACCACGATTTCAGCAGGCGACAGTATTAGGGGGCAAACTGCCATTCAAAAGCAAGCATATTCAATCAGAGCTTCATTTTGGTGCATAATAGACATTAGTGCATTAGTGATACATATTCCTTATCTAAACTAATGTAAAGGACACAGGGATGTATACCTGTTGGTGCTGATGGCTCAGGGATAGTCACGGCACCAAGGGCTGTTGTCTTGGTAGTTTTTATCACATGAACATGGATTTGCTTAGTTGTGTTTCCCAGATAATTGGTGGCTGTGCAGTGGTAGGTTGTGCTGGCGTGTACTCGAGTAATGTTGAGATTATTCGCGTTCTCCAAAATATTCACCCCATCACAAGTCCAATGAAAGACAGGAGGAGGGTTCCCCTCAGCTTCACAGTTCAGAGTGACATCACTACCCTCATTCACAGAGACATTAAAATCCATTTTGTCCTGGAGCTCAGGAGCATCTGTGGAGAAGAGGGTGACATTTTAGAAGAAAAAGATGCTGCAATTTATTTATAAATGTATTTATAATCCCAAATCACTTATATTCACTGTCAACAAAACAACATACAAAGACTATTTTTGTAATTCCAAACAATGAAACTTACACAAAACCTCAATGTTTAGCGTATGGTTGGCTGTTCCATGTTTGTTGGTTGCTGTAATTAAGTATTTTCCACTATCTTGCTTTGTCCAGTGGTGTGGGAAGCCATCTCTCTTCCGTCTTTAATCCAGGTGACGAAAGGCTCAGGTACTCCCTTTGGTTCACACATAGTTTGGAGCTTACCACCCTCTTCAACCTCATAGCGCTCATTACAGGTAAATGAAGGGCTATCTGTGAACAGTGTATCAAAATACTTTTCAGAATAAATAATGGCAAAAGAAATATAAACTTATCAACACTTTGGTACAGTGCATGTGGGGATCATGGAAAATTACGTGTTTATCTATGTTGTGAATGAAATATACAACCAAGCAAGTCTGACTCACATTCGATTGTGATGTCGACAAAAGTGTTGCTCCTGCCAAGGCTATTTACAACTTCAGCTGTGTACTTTCCTGAGTGAGTCCTGGTGAGAGGCTCGGATGCATTGATTGGTTTTCCTGATAGTACCACTGAACAGTGGGTGGAGGGTTCCCATCAGCACGACAGGGCAACTTGTCCACACTGAACTCATTCTCCACACCAGTGTAACGACCTGGACAACCTTGGATCAGTGGCTTATCTACAATTAAACATCAGCATAAATTAACCAAAAATGTACATTAGTGGGGGGGTTGTTTAGCAAGTTAAAAAATACAATAATAAATAGATAAGTGGAAAACTCACAGTGCACAACAGCAATGTAAGGTGATGAGGTTGCAGTAGGGATGAGCTCTGGCCCCTCTGGTCCAAGATGCAGCTCAGCCTTGCAGCTGAAAAGTGCTGCGTTGTAATCTCTCCCAGGAGTGAATCTTAAGGTAGTGGACACATTGACTGGGGCCACATTGGTGTCATCAAACATTTGTTGTGTGTGCACAGTTTCATTTCCTCTGTACCACGTCACTTTGAGCGTCTGCACAGGAGCCACATTGATGATGTCACATTTCAGCAGGTACTCTATGCCCTCCACCATGGGACCATGATCCAACGCAGAGACTGACACAGTGTCTGGAGTCTCTGTAAATAAAGCAAGGGAAAATCATTAGTGGAAAAAAAAACAAATGTAACGATATCCCTAAAATTGCAACAATTTTAAAACAAAATTGTCAAGGAGTTACTTTATTGTATTTGACAAAAAAAATTGCATAATATTCATTTTAAATTACACTTACTGTATACAGTGATTTCAAGGTCTTTGCTGCATTCATGATTGTTAGTCAGCTTTATTTTGCACTCGGCCGTCACATCCCAGTCTGACAGTGAAATTGGCCAGGTGATAAAATTTTTCTCATCTTCCATGTCTCTTTGTACTTCCTTATTTACCGTCCAGTATATCCCATTATGATCATGATCTGTGCTGGTGCAGTTTACGAAGACGGACGCTCCATATTCTTCTACAACCTTAGGAGGATCCAGGGTGAGAGGGTTGAGCTCAGTGGGGCACATACTGTTTGCATCTGTTGATAGACAAATGGTAATGTTTTTTTTGGACTTTAAAAGTAGGTTTCACTGCACTCTGGTGGCTCAGATGGCTAATGCATGCAACTCATAGATCGAACTGTGCAAAGTTCAAACAGATTTATTTATTTTTGCTGCAGCAAGTCACACTATGGATAAATGAAAGTATATATGAATAAATAAATGAATAAATATAATTACAAATAGATCAATAAATATGATCCTCCTAAAAATGAAGATAAAGATTTGTAATGTAATGTAGTGGGATAGTCTGTTGAGATAGACATCTCGTTTTAGGAAAACTATACAGCACCTTTCATATGTAGAAATTCAGTTGAAGTACTTTACACTGTAAACCATCTGTGCTAAGACTATAGTTGATCCGCTAAATTGTACAAATACTTTTTATTTTAAAATGTACCCAACCTGTGACACCCACTCTCAAACACACTCTATGCGGTTAGCGCAGTTTACTCTGTGGCGATAGTATATCGGAAGTTTTTACCACAAACATTATAACACCAACCGCTCCCATTTAAAATCTCAAGGCTTTATATACATTTAAAGAAGTAACACTTTTTAAAAAATCTGCTTTACTTTATCCTGTTAAAAAGAGAAAGGCTACATACATGACAATGTCTTTATTTTTATTATCCCTAACAGCACCTCACTAAAAGGAAATTTATCATTGTATAAAATATTATTATTTAGTGTACATTTTTCAGTTTGTTTTTGTAGTTACCATCACTGGTAACACGTGGAGCTATTGAAACTATAAGCAAGCAAGAAACTACCCCAGTATTTTATGTATGATTTATCCCTAACCACAGCATAAAATAATGTAGAACATATAAGACCCACACAGAGCTGTTGTAGAGCATCATTAGCACTCACCACACAGTAAAAACATGAGCATGAGAGTGCCCAACATCCCGAGAGGCAGCATGCTAGATCAGCACACAGGAGGAGAGAAGTGGATGGTAGAAGTAATGCTGTGTTTCAGGATCGTCCAACGGATGTCCAGCTTCAGTACCTGGATAATGATAAATCCTGGCTCAGAGCTGGCCCTGATGATGATGACCTGCTGCTGACAGTTTGAGCTTAGGGAGAAAAAAAAACAAGGGGAAATTCAACGCCCAGGGTGAACAGGAAGCAGCCTCTAAAACGGAAGCATGACACCACAAGCAAAGCCAAAGGTTCTTCATAGAGCAACTGTAGGTGATGTACTCATGTCCACCCATATTTTGTGTAATCATTCACTGTATCTTAAAATGTTCTAGTAAAAACTGTCATACAGGAGATATTTTGGCATACTTTTATTGAAAAGTACATTGCAAATTGGAAAACATAACATTTTGTCAGGAATGCACAGAGGGCAGACATGTCAACTCGGTACATGTCATTATCCAATGATTCACTAACAGTCTATACAAATGTCATCAACTGGCCTCTATCAACATGTAAAAACATTTTTCATTAAACAGACACACTGGCTCAACACTGTAACACCGAAAGACATTCCTTAAGGCTAACATGTCCATAATGCAACTATTTTATGTGGGTTTTATCATCATGGAAACTCGTTTGAGAGAGTAGGACCCTCCGTGGAACTCTGCCCAGTAGACCCCATCCTGGTAGCGGCTACGATAGTGTCCACCCCGATACCACACACCGTTCAGATTGGAGTGGGCACACATGTGGTACCACCAGCCTCCTTTTTGGTAATGAGCGCAGTTACCTAGTGACACAACAGAAGAACAGGTTTATCAACAGAAAAAGTCAAAACACCAGCAGAGAGCTGACAAACCAGAGGGCGAGCAGACCTGTATAGCTGTCCTTGTCTCGATCCAGAGTGGTGAAGGCCTTGTTGTTGTGCCACGAGAGGGAGTCCCCTGCATTGCCGTGGTACTGTCCCAACCGCAGTCGGTACCAGTCACTCTCCGGTTCCAGGTGGAAGCTATCATACTCAGCAAACACCTGCCGGCCCTGCCAGTCCTCCAGAGCCACCCGTAGCTTATATTGGGCCTGTTTAGTGATCCAGTAGAGGTGTTCCAGGCCAAGCCAATACTCTCCATCTAGGTTCCCAAAGCCTTGCTACAATACACAAATACACCAGTTTAATCTAAGGAAGCTTTGTGTTGTTCACGTGTATGAATTCCTCTATTTTTAGCCATGCTAGCGGCATGGATCTAAAATTGGCAGTGTTGGCTGGTCCATGACTTTGGTCCACACTAAAATATTTTAACAACTATTAGATGGATTGCCATGACATTCATGTTCCCTGGAGGATTATCCTACTAACATTTGGTGATCTCCTGACTTTACTTCTAGTGCAGTAGATCAAAGTTTTCACTTGCGAAATATTTCAACACCTACTGGATGGATTGGCACAAAAATTGGTACAGACATGTATAGTCCCCAGAGGATGAAGCGTACTCACTCTGGGGATCTTCTGACTCTTCCTCTAGGTATTTGGCTTTTAGTAAAGTAAACTAAAGTAAACAAATATTGGATGGATTTCCAAGAAATTTAGTACACACATTTGTGTCCTCCAGGATAAATTGTAATAACATTGGTGATCCCCTGACTTTTCATCTAGCGCCATCATCAGGTCAAAATTTCTATTTATCCAATACTTTGGTTTGTCACCAAATACCTGCAAAAACCTCAGCATATAAGCATTGTCATAGTGAATATGTTAGCATGCCAACATTAGCATTTAGCTCAAAGCACCGCTAGCATGGCTGTAGATTCTTCATGTCTTGTTTCTTCCATAAAAAGAACAACAGAGCCCAGTGTGTTTTGCAGACTTGCAGGTGTGTGGAATTACCTTATACTGCTCCCAAGTCCTGAAGAAGTTGACCGACCCATCCTGTCTCCTCTGGATGACCGTCCACCCTCCCTGAGCCAGACTCTGCTCACACCAGGCCTGCAGAAGGCGGTTGGCACTCTGTGGGCGGAGCAGGTAGATCCTGCTTGTGGTCTCACCTGATTCCAGCACATGCTGGCAGTCTCGCCACGGCCCTGAGATGGAGAAAAGTATATGCAACCAAGTGAGGGTGTAGGAGCCATAATAAGAAAAGCAATATGCAGATATATGTTGTAATAATTTGAAATTCTTTACTATAAGGTATTAATATGTGTTCTGGAGATTTCTGTATTGAATAGCCATTGTAATGTTAATAGTTAAAATACCTCAGTTTATGAGATGCTCCTTTACTGCTAATGATGACGTCGTGGCCAATAGCTGTGAAAGTTTTCTGACCGAGTCGAATCGAGACAGAATGGATCTTATCAACTTGTAATTTTTCATTTTTTCATAATAAACCTTTGAAACAGGAGTTACTTGCTTCTGAGGATTTGTTTTGTGTCAAACTTATTGCTTTTACAGGGTTTTGGAATTTAGTTTGTTTTAGTGTCAGGAAGATCACAGAAACATAGAAACTCCAGTTTATGTTGTTAGAGCTGCAGAATTTTCCCCCAACACATGTTCAGTGTCTCATGTCACAGTGATACGATGAACATAGGAATCTGCACAGAGAAAATGTATACATGGAGGAAAATTTCACATACAAAGTCAAGATGTGGCAAGGCAGTCTTTCATCAGACCTTTTAGGAAATGGTGAGTCACATAACTGGTGGAGTTGCTTTGCTTCTGCTGACTGGAAGGACTGCTCAAATCTTCTACTTTGTAATTTCAAACATTCCAGTTTTGCAAGTAAACAGTTGCAGTGTAATTTAAAGCTCCAACAAATGCTGTGGTTCATGTGTGTGCTCACAAGTGTGTCTTCATTATAAAGTCTCTGTTCTGATAAGAGCTGCTAGCTGTGTTTGACATTGTTTAGGAATTCCCAGAGAGATAGGGCTCCTACCAGCAGGTCACTGACTCCTTCAGCTTCTGCTTATCTAAGCAGCTAAATAACTCTGACAGAAGATTGAGATGCTTACGCACACACGTTTAAGTCTAATCAAGTACTTCTGCTATAAGTCATGCTTTACATTGATGTACCTGGAATCTTTGTGACAGGGAAATTGATGAAAGGTAGGTCTGTGGGAGTGTTGGCTGTAGTGGTGGGGAGGGAATGAACTGTTTTTTCCTGCTCTGGTGGAGAAGCACTTTGGTCCCTTTGAACATCATTGGTCATTTTGTTGGCTTCAGAGCTGTAATTAGGATGCACATTAGACTGGCTTTGGTTTGGTGGTTCAGTCGTCACCTGTCCAGACCAACAAAAACACAACACACCATTCTCAGTTCCTGTGTAAGAACCCAGTATAAATTTGCAACATGACCGCAGTGTGTTCCCTACCAGAGAGGACTGGGTGGAGTCTCTGCATTTGCACTGCTTCTCCAGAAGAGCAATAAACTGGTTCTGGGAGCTCATCATGGAGGTGAGGGCTCCATATTTCTTCTCCAGCTCCCTGTAGTTACTGGACACCTGCAGTGCCTGAGATGTTCCACCACATGTTTGAAAATGATGTAGCTTTCCTGTGACGTGAATCAAACATCAACAAGGACTGCAGTTCTCTGCTCACCTGTGTTGTAGCATTTAGCAAGAGGTTCTCCACCCTTCGCTGCTCCAACGCCTGATCTTTCTTGTGTATGACTTCATGTAGCAGCTGGGCATAGAGCTGGGCAATGCGAGAATTCATGCTGTTACTCTCTTTGCGTAGGGCTCTTACCTCCATGGCAAGGGACCCCTCTTGCTCCAGTTGGCCCCGGAGCTTCTCCAGCTGTTCCTGCTGCTGTCTGAGCCCTGCCCTTAGTGCTGCCACCTCCGAGTGGCTGGTAGTAACAGACTGTGTGTTCACACACAGCGCACCTGTCAGTTTTTGCTGTGGAACAATGAAGGTGTACGAGCATCGTCCTCCTTTTGTATCTGAAGATTGTGATGAACGGTTCAGAGTGTTCTCGCCATGAGCCCCCTCCTTTCGTCCTCCAGCTTCTGGTATGTCCACACAGAGTGTTAAGAAAAGAGTCAGACCTATTGTCAGTGTCTTCTCCATGAAATCTGTTCAACTTTTGAGGAAACTCTGGTAGCAGAGGAGAGGACATGATTAGAATTACCACAGCGATAACAACACATAACTTACACCTGATCATCTTGGACTGAAAATGAATCAGTCAGAAACACGTCTGACACTTTGATTCAAAG
Source organism: Siniperca chuatsi (assembly GCF_020085105.1). Lineage (NCBI taxonomy): Eukaryota > Metazoa > Chordata > Actinopteri > Centrarchiformes > Sinipercidae > Siniperca > Siniperca chuatsi. The sequence continues at coordinate 9,569,318 of NC_058062.1, read as the reverse complement.
ACATAAACTTTGTATTCAAGGAATGGGGGTGTGTTGTGGGTCTTGACTGTTCACCAGATGTTTCCTTGCAAAGTGAAAGTGGCTGGAGTTTATTAGCAGGTCAACACAGAAGGGACAACAGTCAACATCAACCAGCCAGAATCAACACACCTCCATCTCTCGGTCAACAGAAAAGTTAGCTCCACATCCAACCACAGCAACCACGGTCAACACCATAAACACATGAATCCAAATAGGGCAATACTAACATCTGGCACAAAAATCTCCTGTATAACTTTCTCATTGAAACACATCACTGTTACCAATAGTATATGCCTACACCTAAAAACACTTTCTGAACTAAACAACAACTTTCTGGCAGAGCCGATTAACTATGTCTTATAATGATTTAATGAGCTAATGATTAATTTGGCCAAGTGCAACTTTGAATGCCATAACCAGTGCAAGTACATTTCAGTCTACATTAAAGTGGAATATTCTGACTTGAGACCATTCACAGCTCAGAACTTACCGTAGCAGCTGAAGTGAAGTGTTTACGACGTCTTTGTTCTGCTCCGGTGTGTAGCTGGCTGCAGCTCCCAGGACGCACAGATGTCAAATGAAGACTAATGCATTCTAAAAATCACTTGTTCAAGGATCATTAAGAGTCCCGTAAACGAGCCGCTTCTTCCAAATTAAAAGTCGTCTGTGGCCCTATGTAAATGTTGAAGTGAAGATGAAGGCAGAGAAATTTGGGTCACAAATAAATCTCAAGAAAAAAACAGAATGACACCCAGGTTTTGTCAGCAGCTAGACTCCCTCTTCTACCTCTGAGGTTCTGTCTCAGGATCTCTGAAGAAGAAGACTAATTACAAACTATCCCAATGACGCCGCCTCCCACTACTTGTTGTTTAGCTGGGTGCTCAGTGCAGGAATCCCGGGACGTCTCCTCCCTCTGCCATCAACCTGCTATCCTGCCACAGACAGAGCTGAACTAGTGGAGTATTCAAATGCAGTGGTTTACAACTAACGATTATTCTCATTATCGATTAATCTGATCGATTAATTTTCTCGATTCATTGAGTAATCATTTTGTCCATAACGTGTCAGAACACCAAGAGCCCAAGGTGATATCTTCAAATGCCTTGTTTTGTCGGACTAACAGTGTCAAATCCAAAGCTATCAATTTACTATCATATATGACTTGGAAAAGCATGAAATTCTAACATTTGAGAAACTAGAAACAGCAAATGTATGAATTTTTTGCTAAAAATATTACTAAAACAATTATTCGATTTTCAAAATAGTTGCAGATTCATTTTCTGAATAATCGACTAATCGTTTCAGCTCTAGTTTACACTTTTACCTCATCACTGAAACATCTTTAGTTTGATTCATGACCTTCGTCTTCTGGTGTGCAGTTGACATGTTCTCCCTGCTAGTGTGGGATTATTACTGATCCATTAACATGTAAGCAACATTTTTATGTCACAGCTGGTTGGGGTGATCCTAGGGTAGGGATACTAAGTAACTAGTAACTGCTGCTGTCAAATAATTGTAATGGAGTAAAAAGTACACTATTTGCCTCCAAAATGTAGTGAAGTAGAAGTACACAGCATCATAAAATGGAAATACTCAGGTAAAATACATGTACCTCAAAATTGTAGGTAGTTCAAATTCTAATTTCTGAATCAAAATGCAGCAGCTTTAGTGTAGCTATGACACCTGGCCTCAATTCAAGTCTGCACAATCTGTTTCAACATTCATCTGTTGGAGTAATGTATATAGAGATCCAGAACTCTAAATGCTTGCAACTTTGAACCCACAGAGTAGACTGCAGTGTCTTTCTGCTGTATGTGATAACATAGTGATCTGGCTATCAAAAAAACTTTTTGATGCATTAAATGTGATTCAGTTTTGTTGTCCTGGTGGTCACACCCAATCTGTGATATCAAGGCACAGCTGGTTTAAGGTGAGGCCCGATGGTGCAATCAGATAGCGGAGGAGGGAAAAGAAAACACAACTTCCGCATCAGTTTACTTTTGAACTCTAAAATGCTATCATAACTGTTAGGGGGTTGGCAGGTAAATCTGATCAAAGATCCTTCAGGGGTGGGGTGGAACATGACTTTTCAAATACCACACCTAAAATGATGCTATTTTTTATGGTTTCACAACAGCTGACAGTGTTACCTTGCAATTTCAATTCCTCATGTTAAAAAATGTTTCTCCCTGCTCTCTGTTGCCACTCTTGAACAAAGTTTCTTTCTTACCCTCTCATTAACTGGACCTTGTAATTACATTTCTTGGTCCTGTTTTATGTGGGCCAAGGTGAGATAAATGAATAGGCTAAATAAATAAATGCATTTATATTTTATTTATATAGTATAGAGGTGCCTTCTTTCTTGTAGGTAAGTGTGGATTTAACACATGTAGAAATAGAAAAGTACTCTTGACAATAAGTATGTAATAATATAGAGACTTAAAACGTAGCCTTGGCTTAGCCTACACAGCAGTTTGCTTACACACTATAACTAACGTACTGTATTTATTGGCCAACAACTGGTGGGAACTGTGACCGTATGCAGCATTGCAGGAGTCTTTTTCCCACTGTGATGTTCGATTATAGCTATTCACCGACTGTTCTTATTCTCTGGAGATATCAGTAAGTTTTACCTGAAGTGTCAGTGGGATATCGTGCCTTCTTTGATGCAACTTGGATGAAAGTGTACCGGAGTGTCAGTTCCAATCTCAATGCAGACATCACAGTATACTAAGCACTTTATTTCGTTACATTTCACTGGTGTAAACCATAGACTGTATAGAACATTAAACAGAGGCACACTGGCGTTGTAGTTGCCCTACAGGACGGTGTTTAGATCCGCCGGTACATGTGTGCAGGACTGGTGCAGGCGCCCTCTGTCGGTCATAGTGTGCAGGGGCATGGAAAAATATTAATACAAATATATAACACATCATAAACTTAATATTAATATTAATTAATAAAATATTAATAGCAGTAATATTCCCCGTGGAGACTGTGGAGTTGTACTGTGGACTTATTGCCCACCTAAACCAGCTGGCTCCTTCTTGTTGGAACTCCCTGAGTTTTTATCCAGTCTTGTTTTAAATTATGATAGAATTGTTCTTTTTGGTGATTTTAATATTCATGTTGATGACTCTTCTAATGTTGATGACTCTCCTCTTGCTGCTGATTTTTTAAATATCACTCACTCTTTTAACTTTCAACAACATGTGTCTGGCCACTTCCCGTGGCCACACCTTAGACCTAGTCTTTAGTCTGGGCCTGAAAACTCCATCTGTGGAAATCAGAGACATGTTTGTATCTGATCACCTATGCATTGTTTTAAACTGTGAATTAGAGGCTGCCTGTACTGTCTTATCCTCAAAAAAGTCTCAAAAAACTTGTATCTAAGCAGCTTGCTGCTGTGGAAAACAATAGTACCTTTGAAAAGTTCCAATCTGGTTTTCGTCAGCAACACAGCACTGAGGCAGCCCTTCTCAAAGTCACTAATGACCTTTTAATGAATGCAGATGCAGGCATCTGTTCAGTTCTTGTGCTGTTGCGCTGCCTTTGACACAATTGATCATGGCATTCTTTTAGATAGACTGAGGCATATCTGGCACTGCATTAGACTGGTTCGCATCTTATCTGTCCAAAAGGAAATTCTGTGTCACCAATAATAACTACACGTCATCCTTCTCCCATATCAACTACGGTGTGCCTCAAGGTTCAATTCTGGGTCTTGTACTCCTTATACACTACATCCGCAGACATGGGATTTCTTTTCATTGTTATGCGTATGACACACAGTTGTACCTCCCTGTCAAGCCCACTGACCTTAGTACGCTGAGTTCTCTGCAGGACTGCCTGTCTGATATAAAAAACTGAATGTCAATAAATTTTCTACAGCTCAACTCAAATAAAACTGAAATCCTTGTTATTGGGCCCCAACACATCACTAAACAAATACTGCCATCTACTGGTAACCTGTCACAACATATACTGTTTGATAGTAATTTATGTTTTGAGCAACATATTACTAAGCTTGTCCAATCATGTTTTTATCACCTCAGAAATGTTACAAAATTATTTTAATTATTCTATTTTAAATCTTAGTGATGCAGAAACCGTTGTACATGCTTTCATCTCCTCACGCCTCGATTATTGTAACAGTCTGTTCACTTGTCTTAATCAAAAAACTTTGAAACAACTGCAGACTGTACAGAACTCAGCTGCTAGGCTTTTAACCAGGACCAAGAGGTACGATCACATCACACCTGTTTTAGCCTCTTTACATTGGCTCTCTGTTTGTTTTAGGATTGATTTTAAGATTTTGTTGATTACTTTTAAGGCTCTCCATGGCCTGGCTCCAGATTATATTTTAGACCTTGTAATCCCTTATGAACCTTCACATAGTTTGAGATCTTCAGGCAGGGGTCTTCTGTTTGTTCCTGAGTCCAGGATGAAAACAAAGGGGGGCAGAGCTTTTGCCACCAGGGCCCCGAGGCTCAGTGTATTCTTTTAAGTCTCTTCTCAAAACACATTTTTATCGGAACGCATATCCTGATTTTAGCTGAGCTGTCTGTTTATTTTATTGTTTTTATGTATTTTATGTATTTTATCATTCACTGTGGTATTTTATTTATCTCTTTGTGAAGTATTTTGTACTTTGTTTTGATAAGTGCTCTATAAATAAAGTTTTATTATTATTATTATTACTTCTGTTGAAGGTACTTGCGCTATGATGTCTGCATTGATGCTGATTTAAACAAACGTATTGTTGCAGTTCCTCATTGTGACCACGAGAGGGCAACAGAGACTCGTGATTCTAAATTCACTTAGATCTTTGGCCTTGACCAAATCGATGTAATTGTTTGAATGAACTGTTCACATTAGTACTAAGAGTACTAAGAATATTAATAATCAATAGTATGTTTAATATTCCCACTGAAGAAAGCTGTGGCTCTAACCGTGACCACTAGAGAACGGTAAACATGATTACTGCATGGTCATTAATGGTCATTTCACAGTGTTGCAGTTCTTAAATGTGGCCACTGGGGGGCAGTGAGCAGTGATTTTAGTAGTTGTGTTAGTATAGTCTTTTTAAATTCTAGTATATTTTTAGTAGTATTAATTGCAGGGCTGTTTGCAACAACTGATTTCAATTAATTTATTACAAATCTTTCTCCGTCAAAGTCTACTAATATATAATTCGTCATGGCTGCAATTTGTAAGAGGAGCATCAGTCCGACATATCAAATATAAATATCAATAAAATGTCAGTAGAGCGATTTTTATCTCAGCTCAGACTCTATAACCCAATAAGAAAAGTAAAAGGTATTTAAATTTTACTTTTTAAATATGTGTACACTGAATAGGTTATAAGAATCCACTGCACATTACACTGATGAGTGAGTATTATCAGCTCATATTCACGCGGATCACTTCTGCTAGGAACTATTACCAGACATGTGAGCAACACGGATATTTTACCGTGTGACACACACAGTTGTAGAACCATGTGGACGTTGCGTTGACTTCGTAGTTGGTTAGTTTAAACTGTTGTAGATAAAATTTAACGTGCATGATGAACGGATAATTTCTTGACAGCATAAATATAGTGTAGCAACAATTAATGTTACTTTGTTGACTAAGATCATCGTCTCGCTGAATAATGGGGAAATCAAAGGTAAGTAACGGCCTGTGCTAGCATGTTAGCCTTAGCTGAAGAGAGTTAGCCTGACCAGATCATAAATACTTTATTTATACTTTATTGATCCCCGAGGGGAAACTCTTTTGCTACGGCAGCTCACTGTCACGTCAGTGCACACAGGAATAGAAGTACTAAGCAAAAAATATAATACACTCTAATACAGGTCAGAAAATAAATTAAGTACCAAGTGGGAATAAGTATAAAATAAGTGTGAAATACAAGTGATGTGAACTTAACACCATTATGCAACAGATATCTAATCATTGTTCTTTGGTAATAATGTGACTTATATTAAATGAGAAACCTATAGTTTAACTGCAGTTGGTGGTGAATGTGTGGTAACGTTAATAGAGCTGGCTAGCTGGCGTTTAAGCTAAGTTAACTCTGAGCTTTAGTTGTTATTTAAAGCAAAATCACACAGAAATCTGTTATTTTAACCTTTCTTCACCCCCATGATAATCAATATGTGGGTGTCGTGCTTTCAGACCAAGAATCAGAAGAAATCCCGAGCAACAGCCAACCATGTGGCCGAGGAGACGTACGGAGCTGTTCCCCACTCCTTCGTGTTTCATCGGGGTCAGATTGGAAAAAACGTGGGTCAGCTCATCCTGGACGTGCGGAGAGTCATGGAGCCATACACTGCAGAGTCCCTGAAGGTCCGTCTGCGAAACTAAAAGCTGGGCCAGCTGTCTTCAGCATTGATGTGACTGTACACAGCTGTTGGATGAGTCAATGTTGCTTAATTTAAGGAGCAAGTGAGATGGCATCATAAGTATAGATGTATGGTTAATATGGGCTTTATTTTAACTTTAAGTATTAAGTATCAAGTTTAGTTTAAGTATCAAGGTTTGCCTGAGATCCTATAATATGAAAGCGACTTTGCTGTATCATACTGTTTCACACTCACTATGTCTGACCTGTTTGTGTTTTTTTTGGGTACCAGATTAGGAAAAAGAACGTGCTGAAAGACTTTGTGGCTATCGCAGGACCACTGGGAGTGACACACTTCATGATCTTCAGCAAGACTCCCAGCAGCATCAACATGGTAATATCAGATCGCACCATAAGCAAACAGTTCTTGGGTACTGGAGGACTTTGCAGTTTTGCCATGTCGAGCTCGTACCACCATCCATCCAACACATTGCTTGTGCTTTCAGAGACTTGCTCGACTTCCCAAAGGTCCCATGCTTCATTTCCAAGTGCTCAAGGTAAATACGTGATTTCATAACTAAAACAAGTACAATAGGTAGATGGGCTCAGATGATGACATTTTAATATTTGACTGTTAGTGATGTTTTCAAAGTAAACGCACTGATGTGCCCAAACTGCCAGTCATTTTTAACTCTTCCAGTTAACTCTTTAACTTTTATAAGGACTCCATTTTACTTTTTTCAGTACTCTCTTATCAAAGACGTGGTTTCGTCTTTGAAGAAGCACAGGATGCACGAGCAGCAGTTCACACATCATCCGCTACTCATCCTCAATAACTTTGGATGTGACGGCATGCATGTCAAACTCATGGCCACCATGTTTCAGCACATGTTTCCTTCTATTAATGTGCACAAGGTACGATTTCCCAGCAAAACTGTTACGCTTTTGTCACTTTGGTTTACTCAAGATTTAAAGCCTTGTTGGCATGATGAAAGTATAGTCTTCTGAGATTACCTTTGAAGATTTGTCAAAAGTAAACGCTTTCTGATTTCTGAATCCTTGAGTAATTCAGCAATGTAAGAGTTTAACACAGAGTTCTAGCACACACAAAAAAGTTTATTGTTTTACAGGTAAGCCTCAACAACATCAAGAGGTGTGTGCTGCTGAATTACAACCCGGTTTCCCAGGAAATTGAATTTCGACATTAGTACGTAAAATATTTTTTCATTGTTTTCTCAGTGTTTGCAAGTGTGTATAAGGTAGTTAGAAAAGGGCTTCACAGCTGCATACCTGCACTCTTGGTTGTAGCTGCTCTTTGGTGACAAAGTACACAGATGTAAGGCTTGAACCAAATAAATCAGATTCATTCAAATTTGCATTTTTGCCAGGTGTCTGTATGTCAGAGTTGAAGAACTGTGACTTTTAATCTTATAACAGCACCGAAAGCAATGTTCTTGTTCATGTTCAACTGTTACCTTCAAATGTTAGAATTATATCAATAATGTTTCATTTGTAAAGGGGGGGAAAAAAGTGGTGAGTTGTCCTTTTTAAGATTGAAGGAATAAATGTTACGTTCAGGCCACATCACCACGCCCTACACAGATTTTCAGTGAAACAGTCGTGATGGTTGGGCTCAGATGATGACAGATTGTGACTTGACTGTTCAGTGATGTATGTTCAAAGTAAACGCACTGATGAGCCTCCACACAATAACCAGATTTCTCTTATTTATTGATTTTAAATGTCACACTAAAATGATTGTGTTCCCAACCTGCAGCAGCCTGAAAGTCGTCCCTGTGGGCATGAGCCGCGGAGTCAAGAAGCTGATGCAGGAGAAGTTCCCCAACATGAGCAAGTTTGAGGATATCAGTGAGCTCCTGATGAAGTAAGGTTCTTGTGAAGGTACAATTCTTGTAGTCAAAGGGCGCTTAGTTTGTAGGCAATCTGCAGCTGCTGTTGTAGTATCTGATGAACTATTCTGTGCTCTCTTACAACTCTCAGGGGGGCGAACCTTTCAGAAAGTGAGGCAGAACAAGATGGTGAGCACAACATAACCGAGCTACCACAGGTCTACTCTGGCCGAGGCAACATGGCGTCCCAACAGAGTGCTGTCCGTCTGACCGAGGTGAGTATGCTGAGGGAGTGCTGAAAACTGTGACAATGATGCTTGGATGGCACCTGAATTATTGCACTGTATTGTCCTCAGATTGGTCCTCGTATGACTCTGCAGCTGATGAAGATACAAGAAGGCATGGGAGAGGGGAATGTCCTTTATCACGCCATTAGTGAGTGCACGCCTGTCCTCATTAATCTTGTTTTATTCTGGTGTACATGATGAAAGAACCTGTATGAATTGTATGATTTCTCTCTAAAAGTAAACGCTTACTGATACATCTAAAGATGGCATAGTTTTTAATGTCGACCTGGTACAGATTGTCTTTTTAATTGGAAATTGTTATATACTATCTTTGCCAGTCTCCAAGACAGAGGAGGAAATCCAGGAGATCCTGAACAGGAAGGAGGCCCAGCTAAAAGAGAAGGAGGGTCGCCGGAAAATGCAGGAGCAGAATGTTGCTCAGAAGAAAGAGAAACAAGAAGAGAACAAGTAATTTGATCTTCTAAATAATTTGACCCTTTTGCCATATCCTTTTTTTTATTGTTGTTTTTTGTTTTTTTGTTGAAGTGTAAAACAGTTTTTGTTTGTTTGTTTTTTTCCCCCTCCCAACAGGAAAAAAAGCCTGGAAGGCATTAAGAGGAAACGTGCTGAGGCTGAAGAGGACAGTGAGGTGGAGGATCCTGGGATGCAGGACGATCAGACAGCTGCTGTTGAATCTGATGATGAGGTGGAGTACTACAGACAGGCTGTAGGACAGGAGCCAGATGAAGGTAAATTAGTACTAGTGTGCTATAACCCATTACCTCTTGGGTCTTGTTTTTAGTGTATTTATTGACCGTAACACCTTTTTTTGTGCAGACATGTTCCCTAGTACCAAGAAGAGGCATGGCTCTGAAAAGACTTGTGGACCTGCCAAGAAGAGGAAGATGTCTCCTGGTAAAACACCAAGAAAAGACAGAGATGCTAAATCACCAAGGAGAAAGGGTCCAGGAGGACAGCACAGAGACAAACCAGGAAAAGGATGGAAGGGGGGGGGGGAGAAACCATTTGGAAAGAAAATGAAGCCTGGAGCAAAGACATTCGGAGCAAAGAAAGCTGGTGACAGGGAGAACAAATTTGGTGGGAAGAAATTTGAAGGGAACAAAACATTTGGTGGAAAGAAAAATAAGGACAAACCATTCAAATCTAAAGGCCAGAAAGGCAAGCCGGGCTTCAACAAGAAAGGTGCCGGAGCGAAGCAAGGCTTTAAACAGAGGAAGGGGAAAGGCTGAACTCTGCCTCTTCTTTCTGGACTTGGACATTGAATGTGTTGTTATGCTGGAGCACCAGATGGCAGCAAGCATCCATTTGCCATTGAGGCTCTCAGCAGAGAGTGATGGTTGCTTGTGAGACTGTTTATTGCTGAAAATCAGCAGAGGGACAGAATGAATAAGTGCGGTTTTTTTCACACTGTATGAATTAATATTGAAAATGTACTTGTTCAATAAATTGTTCAAAAAATTATCTTGCCGACTTAGTGGATGATTTTCTTGTCAGGGAGTCTGTGCAGCCAGTTTGTTGGGATTCATGAGATAATTAAAGTTTTTGTTTGTTTGTTTCTTTATTCTTTCCTGAACAACTCTCCTGTCTGTAAAAGTTTATTTGTAATTTAACAGGACCACAAATAGGCCGGGTGTTTTTATAATTCAGCTGTACAACTCTGGAGTTCATTGCAGAAACTGGTTGAGGTGTTTTGTTTGTTCTTTTTAGGCAAACGTGTTCTTGTCAAACCCAAATCTGTGTTTTTAAAATCCATTTGAGGGGCACATTAATGGGATGTCGCAAGTCCTTTTCATAAAAGATGGTTCTGTGTTTCCCAAAACAATGTAGACTAAAAAGGAAGCACTTTGCCTTGGAATTTGCCAGGCAGGCTCGACGGGAGCCTCCGGAGCCTAAAAGACGAATTTAACTGCACCCATGGCTTTTCGTTTTCTCTCGCTGATGCTGCTGAGCGGTTCTCCACCGAATATCAGTGATTGTGTTACAGTATTAAAGATTTTGATAAATACAAACAGACACCTGGTTTGTTTATTTTCCTGGATACTAAAACGCTCCGATGAAGTGCAGTTCAGGCATTTCTAGGGAAATAATAAAAAAACAAAATAAAATAAAATGACATCGGTAATAATATGAAGCATTTTCTCTGTTGATTTTATTTAAATGTGATGCGAGAGCGAGTGGTCATCTAAAGAACATCTAAAAATGGCAAGTCTAACCTAAAATTAAAGGACAAAAGTCCAAATATGTAATGTATGTCTTCATCACTTGTAGGCCAACTGTAACTACGCTGAAGTGTTTATTTCACGTGGATTTTGAAACCATTTGGAGTACGTGTGTCTGATGTTTACTGCGCAGTTACATTTACGGGTAAGCTAATTTTATAATATCTATATATATGTATATATTATACCCAGGCTTCAGCAACATGATCAGCAGAGACAGAAACATTAGAAAGAAATACGTTTTGGGGGGATCCCGGAAGCTCAAAGGAGGTGAACTTGTGGATGTGATGTATGTTGTTTCTCTCTCGGTGTCTAATTTGCATAGCAAAAATATGAGGGACATTGAAACAAAATGATACATATCTGTGTAAAATTGAATACATTCCCACAAAGTGAATGCAGGTTTGTATTTTAAAAGTCATCATACTCCATCTATTATGAAGAGAAGGCTCCTTCTGTAAAAATGGAGTAGAATATCGCCACGGTATTAGCAGCTTATCCTGACACTTTGTTTTTTAAATAAGATAAAGAGGCTTGTGCTGGTTACTGGAAAAGGACTGTTCTTTTCTGATAAGCTGCAGTAGAAACACTGTCCTTATGTAATGTGTAAAATATGAGCATGCTTGATAATGAAGCACTCAGTCATTTAACACCAAACGTGGCTATTTATTGCCACTTTGTTTTTGAAGAGGCATGGCATTGGTGTCATAGTTTTGCTTCTTTAAATTGCGAAATATATGCTGAGGGTAAGAGGAAGTGACTGCACAGGTCCTCCATGTCTCATGCACTTTTCTCGGATAAAGATCAATGTGATAGTTGAGTGGCTTCTTTATCTCACACTTTATTTACAGACAACACTCAGAAAATGACAAGCTCACAGTACAGACACACTGCAAATCTGCCTCTCGGTAAGTGGAAGATTTCATCATAATTTCTGCTTTTATTTAATTTAAATTAAGTCTTTGTTTTTAAAATGTAACATATTCTAACATTTAACATTGCATACTGTATTGGTTATTTTTTTTAAATGAATGCTCTCTCTGAATAGGTTTCCTAACTTCCTATACTTAACTACAGAAATCAAATATGAACTGTACATGTGTCAAAATGAATGTGACTTTTATTCAAGTGATGGAATTGAATACATTAACATACTTTACAGATATTGGACAGTAGCCTACAAACTGTGCGAAAGCAACTCAATAACAAGATGGTGCAGAATTTCTCTGTCTGTGAAAAGATTCAAATGGCCCTGCTGCCCTCAGTGTATGGGGTTGAGTTCATTGTGGCCCTGGCAGGAAACCTGTTCGCCCTGTGGCTACTGATGGCCAGAGAGAGAAGAAACTGGCACACTGGCGTTGTCCTGTCGTATAACCTGGCCATCAGTGACCTGCTGTATGTCCTGACCCTGCCTTTGCTGATTGTCTACTACTCACTGGGGAAACACTGGATATTTGGTGACGCCGTGTGTAAAATTGAGAGGTTTCTTTTCACCTGCAACCTCTATGTGAGCATCTTCTTCATCATGGCGATAAGTGTGAATCGATGTGTGGCCCTCGCTTGTCCCTTCTTTACCCGATCTCATGTAACGTCTGCCCACGCCAAAGCTATCAGTGTCATCATCTGGATCGTTGTCGGAGTCATTTCCTGCCCTGTGTTGAAATTTGCCTCTGTTTGCCAAAATATCTACAATAACAACACTCTGTGTGTGTCGTTCTGTGGCGGGATTCTGAAGGATGAAAGCTCTCACTTCACTTACAAAATGTTTCTTGCTGTGTTTGGGTGTTTTGTTCCCTTCCTGGTTACTCTCACGTCATACTGTGTGGTGATTTGCGTGGTGTGGAAAAATGTCAGTATAACCACACTGGAGAAGCGAAAGGTAGCCCTGTTGGTCATGTCAGTGCTTGTGCTGTATGCCATTTCCTTTGTGCCTTACCACATATTTCTGAACTATCACTTGTATCTGAAAATCTGGAGTCCCAACAACTCTGTCTGTTGGGTCTACGAGATGTACCAAGTGTCCAAGGGACTGGCAACTCTGAACATGTGTATCCATCCAATCCTTTACATATCTGTGTTTGACAGTATAAGAGTAGCTTGTTGTGGGAAGAGCCCAGAGGACAACGACATGGGAATGATGAGGAAGTAGAGCTGCTCTTTCACAGCTTTTCTGTGTACGCGCTGTAAAACTTGAGCAAATTTGAATTCTACACAGGATTTTTTTTAATACAGGAGATCTTGCTCTTATTTCTTGACTTGTTTTTGTTATTTCTGAAAGTTATTGTTCAACAAACTTTGAAACATAACTATTTGTAATAAAGACTTCTTTGTTGCTGTGATGTGCCTATAATTTTATTCATAATTCATTCATAATTTTAAATCATTCTTTCTGATTAACCTCCTGTCTGAATCAGTCTGCATCATATCAGAAAGAAAAGTGAGACAGAGAAGGAGAATTGTTACTGTATATCTCCTGACCAAGTTTTGATCATCATAATATAAAGCGAAAATATCATATATGATTACACATTATTTTCACCCTCCCGCCAGTAATACATAGTTTGAAACCAAGTGTTAAAAGGCTAAAATAGAATATATTACTCTTATTGTGAAGCTAAAAGTTAATCAAACGTGGTACTTTTATTGCGAAGTTAAAGTCCCGGAAGTGTGCATAGTGGCGGCTCGGCTCGCACTCTTTGCGTCCTGAAGCTAAGCTAGCTGAGAGGATGCCGTCGATTGAATACGACGAGTGAGTGTTATTATAAGCATTTAATGATTTCTGCTTGTATTGGAGATATTTTATCGATCTAATATTGCCTACCAATCTCTCATTTACAGCTCAAAGCCCAGCTGGGCAGATCAAGTCGAGGAGGAAGGAGATGAAGGTAAAGAGCTAGTTAGCTAATGCTAGCACATCTCTTGTAGTTTGGTGCCCGGAGGAGGAGGCCGGCAAGGCGGCTTCCACTTCTTCCACGTGGTTGTCGGGCGTAATGCTCGAGCTAAAAAAATATACTTACCTGTGGTGTTTTGAATAGCTAATATTTTAATGGCGCAAGTCATACGTTTGAGTGACTGACATAACTTGGCGATTTATTGATGAAATATGTTATCGACATATGCTGTGGCCTGTGGATAGTGACGTAGGCAGTGTCATTCGCTAGTAACTGTAAGATAGCTAGAAGTTAGCAAGCTTACCGTTAGCAAGTTAACTAGCTACGTCACTGGCTTTAGTTAGACTTAAACGTAATGTATGGCTAACGAAAGTAAAACACGCTGTCTTCACAAATGTTCACATTTTCATTTGGGTGTAAAATGGGTCCTGGGCCAATTAGAAGTGGAGATGTGATCAAGAGAAGAGAAAGTCTGGGGCTGCTCCATTGACAGTGTTGACAGCATAGTGTAAGTAATGTGTTCATGGCCAAATTAACATATTTCTACAATCGTTATTAGTATTTAACCATGAACAATGTCCTATGTGGAAAAGGCTCACAGTAATATCTCAGTCGCCATTTACATCTTTGATCAAATATTCTCTGAGGCTAAAGCATCTATATCGGACCAACACAATCAAAAGCCTCCAAGAAAAGTGCAGGTAAAACACTTTCTTTGCCTTTCTGTCTTGTTTCTCTAAGTCTAACTTCATATTCTCTTGTCAGGAACACTACCACCCCCCAAGGAAACCATCAAAGGAAATATAAAAACTATCACGGAATATAAAATCGATGATGATGGAAAGAAGTTCAAGGTAATTTGAGTTTTATTAAGGTATATGTTGCTGCATCTGTTAAGATTCACTTTAGAAATGATCTTGCATTTGAGTGTAAGTCTACCTGTGCCATGAGACCAACACATTGTGGTACAGATGCATTCAGCAGTTCATCTTTCAAGCATCAGGACTCTTAGTAGTAAATCTTAATAAACATCAAGCAGGGTATTTTTCTTTGCTGATTTACATTTTTCTAGATATCTTAAATTACAAACCTTTGCCATTAGGCTTGTAAAATTTCAAAAGCAATAGATGTAGTCATTAATTGGTCTGTATAACCTAGGTTCTCTGCCACTCCTTTTTTGTTGATAACCTTAACCGCTATAAAACAGCTCTTGAGGTCTCAGCCCCAGCACTCACTAGAGCTTTGAATTGACTGTATGCTTCATACATTTATACATGTTAATTAGTACCACAGTAGTTTGTAAGTGCCATAAATGTTTGGGCATTTTGATTACAGTAAATAAAACATTTTTGGATCTGTGAAATAAAAATGAATTATGCATTTGTTGCCTTTTTGCCCTCTAGATTGTGCGGACCTTCAAGATCGAGACAAGAAAAGCCTCAAAAGCTGTTGCCAGGAGAAAGGTGTGCTTTTAAATTGAATTTAGTTGAAGCTGAAGTCACTCAAGACTTTGCGTAAAGTCAGGTGTCATGTATTATATTGTCTTCTCATTTCAGAACTGGAAGAAATTTGGCAATTCTGAGTTTGATGCACCAGGTCCTAATGTTGCCACCACCACAGTCAGTGATGATGTCTTCATGACTTTCATTTCCAGCAAAGAGGTGAGCATCCATTGTGAGCTTTAACAGTTTGTGCTGCTGCTCACTGATGTGTAGCAGTCCACATAATGCATGTAAACTCACTTTAACTGTGGTATTGGTCTGTAATTCACTCGATTTTAGCTTGTTACTGAATACCCCATCGTACCTCTTGCAGGACTTGAATGCCCAAGACCAGGATGAGGATCCCATGAACAAACTGAAAGGACAGAAGATTGTGTCTTGCCGTATTTGCAAAGGCGACCATTGGACCACCCGCTGCCCGTACAAGGACACCCTGGGACCCATGCAGAAGGAGCTGGCTGAACAGCTTGGGCTTTCCACTGGAGACAAGGATAAGCCTGCAGGCTCTGGTACCATCAGCACTTCATTCACACCATCAGATTTAGATTTGTTTTTTGTAATCCACTATTAGACTTGGTGGTTGGCTGTTCTTAAAGTTATGACTGATGTGGCCTGCTTTTCTTCTCTTTCAACAGCGGAACCAGAGCCTGTACAGCCTGCGCAGAGCAAGACTGGGAAGTATGTGCCCCCCAGCCTGAGGGATGGAGGGACGCGAAGGGGCGAGTCCATGCAGCCGAATCGCCGAGGTGGGTGTAAGTTGCTTTTCTTACTTTCTCTATTCACCCATTCTGTACTTGAGTCATTGTACAGCTGCAAGAACATTGCTCAGTACAAACGATATCTGTTTTCACCGGACAGCGGATGACAATGCCACTATTCGTGTGACCAATCTGTCTGAGGACACCCGTGAGACAGACTTGCAGGAGCTCTTCAGACCATTTGGCTCCATCTCGAGGATCTATCTGGCCAAGGACAAGAACACTGGACAGTCAAAGGTCAGTGCTTATCTTAAGAATACAAAAACAATCACCTTTTTAATGTTGGAGGCATTTAAAAAAATTCTAAGGAAAGAAGGAAGCCAAGTAGAGACGAATTATTAAAGCAGGTGTGTATAGATTGTAGACCATAATTTGTAATTCTTACACAAGTGCAACATGGTATACATGGTATATTGACTGTAATGGGTTTCTTTTGCATCTGTGAAACAAAGTATATACTTTTTGAGTTAATGACTAGCTGGCACTGCCAGGAATTGTGGTGCAGACCAGAAGCACAGCATGGTCCAGTTGTCTCATCCATCAAGTGCTTACTTTGTTTCCTGCAGGGATTTGCCTTTATCAGTTTCCACCGTCGGGAGGATGCAGCCAGAGCCATCGCAGGAGTGTCAGGATTTGGATATGATCATCTTATTCTCAATGTTGAATGGGCCAAGTAAGTGATAGTCAGTTTTGTCAATTAAGTGTTAAAGCATGTTATTTATTCTTGCTACCAACCTTATTTAACTCTCTTTGCAGGCCATCAAACAACTGAGGAATCCATCAGAATATGTTCGAGGATAATGCCAGATTTTATTATTGTGGTAAAATATGGCTGTTACCTAAATAAAGAGAATCGATGTTTCAATTTTCTTGTCATTGTTTTCCTTCTAGTTTGTGTAGCTTTTACATTTCCAGGCAGCTTCTATTCTGACTGAACCTTCAGTTCTTTTGATTTTTTTTAAAGCTATACAGTCATTGGCTTGAAACTAGACCTATAAAGTCGTGTTACAGTTTTTCTCAATTGTTTACACACTAACACTGGTACTTGGGACACAGTGACCACAACCTGTAATTCATGTACCAACCCCCTGAACCAGTTCTTCTAAAAATACAGGCACATTTCCTGCTTTATACTCAGAGTGCAGTTCTAAACCACACTTTTTTCAAAACACTACACACAATTCTCTACATTTGGCACATGAATAAAATCTCTTGTGTTCACATGGAACACATTGTAATTCAAAATGCTAAACTTCAATTTCAAGCTATACACTGACTCCTGCAGAACAGATGTTGCACATTTGTTCAATTAGCAATCAGAGCTTTAGCAATAAAAGGCCAACAGGTGAGCTCTTCTGTTTTGGAGCAACATTGCCAACATAGGAGAGAGAGAGGCATAGCAAGTGGAGTGGGAGGAGGAGGAGGACCAAGGAGAGCCATACTCAGGCCACCATGGTCTAACAATGAGGGAAGCTGGGCAGAGTACACCCCAGTTGAGCAGGTTCACAGCAGTGTCCATTGTCCAGACTTTCTGAAATGAAAATAGGTCAGAAATCTTCTATTACAGCATTGTAGTACCGCATATCAATACAATACTCAATGATTACTGTAGAACAGTATTGCATTTGTAAACAAAGTATGTTTTATGTATGTATGAGTCTGGGAACTGTATTCCTACCTACACAATATTTACTGCCTGGAGATGGAAGGTCTATGACCTCAGTCTGCATACGCGTATACCTCTTCTGTAAGCTCTGGAAGATGCATGTGCAGATGTAGCTGTAGAAGCTTTTCAGGGCTGGATTCGCCATGCTATGCAATACTTCCCTCGCTGCTTGGCCAGGGAGAACATTGCCTGCCATGTTGTTGAGATGCTGTGGCCAAAACAGAAGACAATTATTAGTTTTTACTGTACAGTACATTTTTCTATTATTTCTCCTGTACATATAACACTACACATCCAACTTTGTCTTTGTTGGAATGTATACAGTTGTTGGGAAAAACATTAATATTACAGAATGTATATATATATATATATATATATATATTCTATTTGAGTATAAAACATACAAAAATTATTTTACAACAGACTTCTGTTGTAAACATACTAAGTGTAACACTGAACATACAAAAGGCATAAGTCTCCTGATAATGTATTCACACTAGTGTTTTATATTCACAGCGGTTTTACGTTCAGCACATCGGTGTTTGGTTCAGAAATGTTTATTCATATGATGGTGTGTGTGTGTCATTTTAACACAAAATACAATTTTGAGAAGACATAATTCAAACACATTGTTTTGAATGCAGTTTCATTTTGCAGATTTATAGTTTTGCCTTTTGGATTTGTGTGTAGTTTGAGAATATGAGGATGCTTTCAGAAAACGTCTATAAACTGATAACAGATCAAAAATGGAGCGCTCCATATACGGATGTAAATGCAGGAAGGGCATATTGAATTCTGATCACTCAAGCCACACTTGGAAAGTCAGTGGTTTGCTTGTTTTCATGAGTGCAAATACTTCCAACTGCACTGAAGGACCACCTAGTCACCTATGTAGTTTCCATGATGTACTCAACCACAAACAGTACTTGATATATTACTTCTTGTTTTATTCCTGTACAAATCAGTACATTTGTCTAAAAATATGTTTGGCTAAGCCAGTGACTAATACCTGACAAATCACTGATGCAACAATGTAAATCCATTATTAGCAAGCAGTCTTTCCTCATCGATTTGCAACATTGCCAACAATTGCATAATACAAGCAGAGATATCAAAGCCATAGCTACACTGGTAGACACAAAATCTCTTCTGGTTGAAGCGCATGTATAATTAGTCATGCCTAATTTGTTATTCAAAAGATGCCCCCACCAACATTTAAAAAAAACAAAAAAACAAAGTGGTTAGTAAAAACCTATCAGACATAATCAATCCAGATACAGGTGTAAACTGAAATTTTTCAAATCTGTGTGACAGGTGTGAACATAGCTGTAAATATTTTACTTGACCTTTAATACTAATATTACCAGCTTTATTAACATCACTTCCTTAACTGCTCAGTGTTCATTTCAATTCACAAACGATCAATTTCATAAGAGCTTTATTTGAAACATTACACATAAAAAACTACATACAATTTATCCCACATTGGATGAACATTTCAACAAACATGATTAAAAGCACATTTAAAACTTAAAATATGGAATGGCACTGCACAGAATGTCCATGGTAGCCACTTAGTGACACAGTTGAAAGCCAGCTTATGTAAAAGAAATGATTTCCCGATATGTCAGCGTCAGGATTTGTGGAACCGATTCTTGCTGGGAAGGAAACCAGGGACTAATCAGAGGCCTCCATTTTCTCTTGTTTGATGTTCTCTGTGGGGGGAACAAAAACACATTTGTATAAGGATTTCTGCATATTCAAGTGTTGAATGCCAATCAGGAAAAGTGTAATTCAGACTGATGAGTCACCTGATGCTTTTTCTTCCTTTATTCTCTCCATGACACACTTCTTAATCTCCAGGCCTATGGCCCTGGAGAGTGGAGGAGGCACAGCATTCCCAACCTGGCAGAAATGGGAAGAAGCAATTACATGATCAGTGATAGAGTTTAAAAATGTGTCATTTGAACTTTAATGTTTCATTAAATTTTATAGAGAAGCCATGTTGGAATTGCTTGTATTTTCAGTATTAATATATTAGTATTTACATCTGCAATAACAGCAGTGTTGTGTTTTATAGCTTGTTTCTGCTGCCCTCATGTGGCAAAAAAGTGGCCAAAAATCTAACACTAACTTAAGGTCAGTTGTCCATTTACACATCCAGACACGGAGCAACATTAGCATTCATTTGGAGTCGTGTCTCTAGCCACTTGATGAATGAAACTCCAATATTTCACTTTAAGTCTGGTTTTGGTCTCCACTAACGCCTGTGGGAAATATCTGGCCTTTTATCTGTTAAATGCTCAACTTTGTTAATCAGCTAGTTGCTAACTTTCTCTGCCTTTTGGTGCTGGGCAGTGGCTTTCACTGAAAACAGCTGAATGCTGCGGGCGAAAACAATGCTATGAAAGTGGCGAGAGTGAACCAAAAAGGTAAAATTGCAGCTGCAAAAGCAAAACAATGAGCTGAAAGTTGTTATGAAGCTTGATAGAAAGAGGGAACTGCAGAGTCGGGTGATAATTGTTTGTGGGTTAATTTCTGAGTGACCTGTTTCACATTACAGCCATTTGATCAATTGTTATAAAAATATAGATTATAGCCACTTTAAGAAAAAACAAACAGTTGCAAACACCTTCCCAATTTCAGCGATACAAAATATTTAGTGATCATTTAACCAGCCAACAGAAGAGTGATGCACCCCAGTGTACATGTAATTTGGAACCAAAAGATAATAAAAACAGTCACTTCTGCTTGCTTTTCGAGTGAGCTTTAAATTAAACTAGGATTTTACCTGTCTGTGTTTGTCCAGGATGTTTCCAAAGAAGCGGTAAGTGTCGGGGAATCCTTGAGAGCGTGCACACTCCCTCACACTGACCACTCTGTGCTGCTCAGGGTGCAGAACGCGGCCCTGAAATTAAAATGCTCAGATTAAGATCCAAAAGGCAGGAAATCTGTAACAGGACTTGAAAGTGTTGATTCATTCTATACAAATGAGACAAAGAGGGGTGTTGTAGTACAGTATAGTACTTTCGTGCCAATTTTGAAACATTCTGGCTAAAAATGGTTTTATTTAAACTCAATTTATAAGAAGATGATGTACCTGCTTGCCCATGGGTTCAGGGTTGGTGACAGTTGTGCTGAAGAAGCCATCCCACTCCAATCTGCCGTAGAGTCCGGCCCAGTGATTGTGGCGGTTCCCAGTGTGGGGCAGACACCAAGGGATCAGGGTGTTAAACTGCCTGTCTGCAGGGTCGCATGGCTTCCCTAATACGACAAACATAATCAGAGATGCCGCCACACTAGTAGAAAAGTAGGAAGTAGAAAACTAGACCTACATACCTCCTGCACAAGTGCAAACACCTCTGAGTGCACCAGTGCTGCTGCGTCCATTCTTTTTATCAGAATGCGTATAACGCAGTTTCTTGGTCATAGTGCCATCTCTCAGCCGAACCTCAATGTTTGGCAGATCCCTCCAGTCGGAGCCTGGAGCCAAGGGGATGTGACGCATCCGACCTTCAACCAGAGCACTCATGTCCTGAGGACACAAAGATCTTTTGTTATAATCATAGCTTTTACCATCAGTTAGACGACAAGTGATCACATTACAATCCTACATCAAACACATATCTACATCATGTTAATGAGACAGTTCACCTTGCAGATATGATCTCTGAGAATTGGCTGATACTGTGTGCCTCTGATCTGCCTCTGGAACCAAGACTGAGGCTCCCCGTTGTAGGAAATCTCCAAAGCAGCTGCACCATTGCGAATCTCTGGCAGGTCAGACATGGTGTCTCTGACAGTGATAGTTCTGTAGATTCCTCCATTACCTCTGTTGAAGACAGAAAATTTAGTCTAGTGTAGTCACACTGAGGCATTATTATGAACTATTTGAGGAGCTGTACAGGTTTGTGATCTGGAATTACAGATTTTGTAAATGGTACAGTAGAGGATGTTTACATTACCGTGTGACATTACTGACGTATTTCTTTTCGTCCACCACCACGCTCAGAGAGCAAGCTCTGGGAGCAAACACATGCAGAGGCTCAGGATAACGCGGCAACTCCTCTCCAGGAGCAGCAGCCAGGATGATTGCCCTGCGGCGGGTCTGGGCAACACCGTACTGACCAGCCTGATGAAGAGGGCAGCATTGAGCATGTTAGTGGTCTAATAAAGCTGACTTCCATCATCATAAAAATGCTGGCATGTAGGCATCCTCACATTAAGAAATTTGGGGAGACTTGTAATTTAATAATTCTTGTTCATTTAAACAAAGTTATGGTTAGGTTTCGCAATTTTTTGTATTCCCCCTCCTCCAAATTTGAGATAGCCAAGTGAATTTGCTGCTGTCCCCACCACTGCCAACACCTCTATTGGTGCATCTGGGGAGGGTATATACACTTAGCCATGTGTCTCCTCCAACACTCATGGTGTTGCCAGGCACTTTTATTTGCAGATAAGGAGTTTTACCAGGTGAGTTTAACACGTGCATAGGTTAATGCTATTCCCCAGATGAAGAGAGTCAGACCCACCTGAAGGACACCAAAAGTACACTGGTAGCCCATGCGCACAAGGCAGCGTAGAGTCAGCTTCAGGACCATGGAGCTTTTGAATGAGACAAAGTTCCTCACATTCTCAAGCAGGAAGAACTTGGGTCTGTAGTAATCACAGTAACTGCAAGAGAGAAACTTATTTTAAAAGTGCACTTCAGGACTGGAAACTCGCATCATCATGTTTACAATAAATCTCTTAAGGGTCAAGATGTGAATCTGCTCTTATAAGACACTGACCTGAGATAGGAGACCACAAGCGAGTTCTTGAATGCGGAATAAGTGCGTGAGTTGAAGCGGTTCATCCCACTGAAACCTTGGCAAGGAGGTCCTCCACACAGCATCTCCACGTCACCTTTCTGAGGCAGCTTCTGGCCAAGAGAATTTGTCTTCTCTCCAGACATGACCAACTTCAGCAAGGTGTTGCAGTCCTCAGTGAACACTGTGGTGCCAGGGTTGTTGAGCCTGAAGGCCTGTGCTGCAGGCTCCCACATCTCTATGGCCCACAGAGTCTCAGAGATACCTAAAGGCAACCAGCAGTCATGTTTTCAGAATTGCATTGAAAAATAAAGCTGCAGTTGACCATATGTCTCTGTATGTCAACATTTGTGGAGAACATATTTCATGAGTGGCACGGAACAAGTATTTACCAGCCTGGTGGAAACCTTCAGAAAGTCCACCACAGCCAGAGAACACATCCAGTGTACGATATTTGGGCACTTTGAGTGTCTGTGGTTCATTCTGAGAGTCCTGTGGTTCTTGTGCAGCTGATGCCTTTCCTTTGCCCTTACCTTGTAGAAAAAAAAAAAAAAATAGGATCATTGGATTAGGATTTCATTGAGCCTAAAACCAATTTTAGACAAAAAAAGATTTGTTTTCATATGTCTGCATTTTCACCTTTCCCTTTGCCCTTGCCTTTGCCTTTCTGAACAGCAGAGCGAGCATGATTTGGAGGGTCTTCAAAGCTTTTTGATTTTGCATTATAGGCCTGAGAGGAATATGCATAACAACAAACATGTAAACATGTAAGTATGGGCATTGTTTCCTAATTTTCAAGTCTTTCCAATTTAGCTCAACATTTGATTACCAAGTTTTCATATTAGACAATTAGCATGACAGTTTTGTCTAGCTTATACAGTGAATCCATGCACTGTTGATTGTGTTTCATGCTAGCAGTGGGGTTTAAAGTGTTTAAAGATGCCATTTTGCTGATCAATTACCTAATCTGAAATTACTGCAGATACAAAAGTATTAGCAACTGTACCTCCAGGAAATAGAAGCGGTCAGGTCCACCACTGGAATAGTCCTGGACTGATTCATTCAGGTCTTCTCCATATTCTACTTTACAGCGACCGAGCACCTCTGTCATGCTGACAGTCACTTCTTCATCACTCCAGTATAGCTGATTGATGTCTGTGTGGTAACTGGCTTTGACACCTTTGTGAGTGTTCTCAGGCCTAAGAAATGAGACAAAAGCCAGTTCATTCTGAACAATCATTTGTTACAGACTAAACCCTAACTCACAACCAATTTAATTGTAATGTTGTTTACCTGTAGAACTTGTAGAGTCGCAGTTTGACCTCCGAGCTGTCAGGTTTCCCGTTGCTACGCCGGTGACAGAAGATCTCCTTGATGCGCCCAATGCGGAAAGGCTCAGGAGCATCCAGGTTTGACCCCTTGATGTAGTCTGAGGACTTCCTGTAATATTCTGGATACAACTCCTCATCCACATCCTCTTTCCTATGGGAGCGCTTCACTGGACTAGCTGGCTTCATACTGAGAGCCGGGAACAGAGGCAGTGAGGCTCATATTTTCTTCATTGTACGAGTTGAGTAAATTACAAAATTTGAATCCCTTATCTCACCTGAAATTAAAAGCCTCAGGAGGCAGGTAGACACCGTCTCCCACCCTGAACTGCTCCCCCTTAAAGCAGGCCAGAGCATACAGAGCCTTGGAGTCGCTGTCTTTGTCCACCAGTGGTTCAAATGCACGAGGAATTTCCTGTTCCTCTCTCTCTTTAGTCCTAGCACAGCTGCCACAGAACCTAAACGTGAAGGGGAGCATATCCACTACCAGATTAATTTTTTTTGTCTTAAAAAAAAAAAAAAAAAAGTCACATGCAGTACAATACATGTGTAGATGGCACTTACTTGAACTTGCAGTCTTCTGATGGAGTGGTCTTGGGAGGAGTCTCAAAGCGGGCAAACTCTGTGTCATACCAGAACTGATAGAAGAAACTCTTCCCGTCATCCTCAATCACCTTGAGGTCAACATCAATGCCCCCCTAAAATACCAGTAACAGTAAGTAACCAAGGGGATCAAGAAAAATATTTAACAAAATGCAAATTAAGCTGCTGTCAAGTTAACTTACCTCCATAAACCAGTTGTTAGATGGGGCCTTATACGTGACATTAACTTTGCCTTGCACATAATTGAGCAGCATGCCTTCACACTCATCCACAATGACAAGCTCCAATGGATCAGAAGACTCTCCTAGCACTGTGTGAATCCCACGAAGGAACCAGTGGGCATGGAACATCTTTCCATTGATGTCCTCCCACAGTGATGTGATCCTGAGAAGGAATACATCATTAGATTTATAGAAGCCACAATGACAAAATGTAATTAAGGAGTCTAAAAATGTCGTACCTTGCCAGATACAGAGGAGTGGTTGGATCCTCTGATGAAACTGAGACACAGTCGCCCACCTCCAGCACCTCATCATTCACACAGACCTTCCTGTAGTACTGTTTCTTCCCCTCAGTCTGAAGGGGGTTTAAGACAAATATGCTTTATATACAGACACATGCACAGCTGGGTTCTCATGCATGACAGGAAAACGTCATTGTGACAACCAAGGAAACTTAATTTTTTTTTTTATATATATATATATATATATATATATATATATATATATATATATATATATATATATATATATATATATATATATATATATATATATATATATATATATATATATATATATATATATATATATATATATATATATATATATATATATATATATAGAACACACACACACACACACACACAAGATAAAAGAGAAAGAAGGAGAAAATACCTGAACAGGCTCGCCGATCCATGTCAGTTTGCATTGGGTCTGCTTCTTCCTCTTAGCATGAGACACCTTTTTGGACTTCTCCACTGGAACATCTTCCTCTTCAATGTTCTCATCATCTTCAGCCTCCTTTACTGCAAGATTTGGGCATCTAAACATGTATGTTGGCAAAACAGGAATTAAGGACTACAGACTTGTCACAGTACATGAAAGCATAATTCTTGAAAATTTTGATAGATACACAAATTAACTACACAGAACAAAGAATAGTGCAAAAGCAAATGTCAAACACAAGTACTAACAAAAGTAAAAATGTATGTTCTGTTCTTTCAGCACATGTATGCATAGAAGAGTGCTTCTGTGACGTTAAACATTTGTCCTTGTCTTTTCTTCTACATTAAGGTTGTTACTAGGTGCAGGTGTTAATTTCACAACAAGCAACTAAACTGGGAGACTCAGACCACAAAACCTTTGCCAACATACAGTCAGAAAGTTGCATATTAAAGACAGACTGAACTGTCCAGAGAGTTGCTCACCTTCTCTGCTTACAAGCCTGCTTGCTTTTGCCACTTCCTCCAAATTTGACCATGTCCTTGCAAGCTGTACACTTGCCACAATCAGGAGATTGGCAAACCTGAAGACAGACAAGAAAATGTAATTTTTAACAGTTGAAATCCATACAGATGGCGCAAATCAAATACACATTATACAACAAGTAGTTCCGAAAAGATCAGCGTGACAGCACACCATGCTCATCACAAAAATATATTACTCCGCAAGGTGCGGCGCTACTAGCTTAACACATGTGAAGTTTGCAGACGTAGTAGCTAAAATCTGTCCCCCCCCCCGGTTGGTTGACTCAACATGGACTAGAAATGATCACTGTTACTAGGCCGTTACTAAGGATTGGCCTACTTGCTGGAATAGTAAACTACTTTTCATTACATATGAGGTATGACTAATAAGTGGAAAACAATCAGTCACGTCAGTAGAATCCTGTGTTTCCAGGGAAACAGCGATAACACTAGCAAAAAGTTTTATTGCCCCACAATGAATACATTTTTATTATTTTATTTTGCTCGTAACTGTTTAATCGCATATAATATTGCTTAATCAGACACTGTTGAATTGGTGTTTTAACAGTGGGGCTTCACTTTCATAACCACTCACCTCACAGACACCACAGCGCTGTCTTTTGGCCCCACCACCTTCTTTATCACTCTGCTCTATCTGATCAGAGAAGAAGGTATCAAAGATCTGGTACACGAGCTTGGTAGTGGTCGCTTTAGTCGGTCCCTTACTGTCCTTCTCTATCTTTGTTGGGTGACGAATGGCCTGTCTTCTGGCAGCTCTCCTGTCAATAAAAGTAAGTTTGTGTTCAGAGGAGAGGTCCATTTGGCCTGGCACAAATACCTGATGATATGTGGAGCGATGGCATTATGAAACCCCTGGCCGTCAACACACCACAGCATCAGGCCATGCAACATAAGAAACAAGCAAACAAAACCAAACAGACACAGTAAACATGTACAATGCAGAGTTCCTGTTTGATGAAACTGGCCAATAATGTTCTTTCCAAACATTCAGGCCTGCAGAGTTACGACTAAAGGTTTAGAGAATGTGCTTTCATTTCATCTGGCAAACAACACGTCCCCCCCTTTTAAGTTAAACATAAGCTCTGCTGTAAGACTTCTCTTAAGATGATTCTCCCAGTCAATTTTACAAAGAAAAGATTTCCTTCAACACTTCCTTCCTAAACTCTAACCTCTGTTCTAAATAGTGTTGAGTTTGACTAAAATGACACTGAGGAGAACCCTAGCCTAAGGAGAGCCCAGGTCTAACTTAACTTTGTTTTATATTTTGTATTACTGTATTTAATCTAGGTCTCAGCACATTAAGCCCTGGGTTAACATATTGGAGAAATCATCAAATAGAGCTAACATCTGTAAAGCATTGTCTTCAAGAGTTACTGAGTTTTACCTAGATAAAGAAAACAATTAATATTTCTGTTCCAACCCTGATGGTTCACAACAGTGATGATAGCAGTGGGAATATCCCACGTTCAAACTTGCAGGTGTGAAACAACTGTCAAACCAGGGCTTATGTGCAGTGCAGTGAGAAAACCCCTCAGGAGACACTGTTGAAGTTCAAGGCTTCGACTGATTTTTCTTTGAGGAAAAAACAAAACAAAAAACGACTTCTGCATGGTGAGCAAGTTCAAACTGAAAAACTACTTCCCTTGTCTCCCAATTACCTTTTAGGGTCACTCCAGCCAATGGGACTTTATATTTCAGTTTTTTTAAAAACATATGTCACAAGTACTGGAAGTTTGCCTGAATGCAATGTAGAACAAAAAAGGAAAGCTTGCATATTTGAATAACAACATTTCATGACTGTTAAATGAAGTCAGTTTTTTCACTTCACACCTTTTCATGTCAAAGAGAACTTTTCTGTAAAGTATATTTTTAATATATATATATATATATATATATATATATATATATATATATATATATATATATATATATATATATATATATATATATATATATATATATATATATATATATATATATAAAAAAATCCTACCAGACTTTTTCTAGTTAATTTGTATTGATTGTGACTGAGTCAAGATAACTATGAACAATTCAAATATGCCAGATAAAATATAAAATAATGTAAAGCCAAAAAAAAAAAAAAAACAGAAAATAAATAAAATTACAAATAAATTTCCAGCATGAACTCTGGTTTAATGCTCTTTTTGTCCATATAGCTTTTAAAAAGCTTCACACTAACACACCACCATACAAGCTAAGGATGCATTCACAACAAGGCCTACCTACCAGTACAGCAGCATGCTGCGTTAGGAAATGTCAAAGGAATGTTAGACATTAGGGAGAACAAGGAGCGAGGAGCAGAAATACAGGAATATAAGCAAAAAATAAATAAAATGGATAACATCAAAATCTTGACGCATTTGTGCAAAGTAGCTGCTACTGGGAAAACTGGGTGAAGTTGAGAATGGGGAGTTTTCATTTAAGTTAAATGTAGCATGTACACTGCTCGTTAGTTTTCACTTTGACCTACTATGAAACCTTACTTGTATGTTTAATGGTACAATAAAACTGACAATTACAAGTATTTAGAGCAATATTTCCAGACTGCATGCCTTGAACATATACTGACCCCCGCCCAAAAACCTGCATACTATTCCCTTAAAGGCTTAGGGATCAAAGCCAGTGCTTTAAGGATTTTTGACTACTTCCAGCTGACATCGCTTCACGGTAAGAAGGAACCAAATCATAACCCTCATCTTTCAGCCATACCTCTTCCCTAGAGTGACTCCTGCAAGCTTGATTAAGTCTCTCATGCAGGGCGTAACAATGATGGGCTGCTCATCGGAGTCACCGGCCTCATCGTAGCTCTCCACCTGCTCTACCACAAACTGGGCGTGGCGCAGGAGTGTGTCTTCAGTGAAGCAGTTGAAGTTGAGCCCTGCAGGAGGCACAGTTGTCTGAGGGCAGGAGAAATAGAAGTTGGTCAGTGACAAGCGCTACAGTACATTGCCTTCTTGGAGGGGGGGGGGGGGGTATTGTAATCCAAGTATTGTAATTACTCATTTAGTCTCTAAAGTGTTAAAAGATAATGAAAGAGGCCCATCACTAGATACAGCCTCTTCAAAAATCGATAATTTTGTCTTAATTGTCCACTCTCATGCCAGAGGCTCTAACAGCAATTGTTAACATAACTTGTCTACTTTGACTTTTTTTTCCTATGAAATGACTGACTCAGTGTTTCTGTATATATTGAGTTTGTGATTTCTGAGACATGCAATTGCCATCAATGTGATATTTAAAACAAAAACAAACAAACACCCCCCCCCCCCTTCTGTAGCAGTAAACACTGATGAACCGTAGAAAAATGGAACCACATCAAATATGTCAGATATTGACTTGGCAGGAACAGACTGATCAACTAACAAAAGGTGACAGTTTGTGGCATTCACACATGTCCTCACCTCAATCTTGTTGAGAAGGTCCTCATAAGTGGCGTCACGATTCTTCTGGAGGAATTCCACCACGATCTTGCTCATATAGATCTTCTCTTGCATCAGTGCAAAGATGGGTCCGTACTCCTCACTTGGCTGCATCAGGATGTAATCAGCAAAAGCTGGATAATGAAAATAGATAAACCATTACTACATCATACAGGGTAAAGTGAGTAAAATAAATTAACATGTGGAGCAGAAAACTTTGCTACCTGTAGTGAAACCAATTAAAGCTTTTTCTCCACCATCAAAACCAGTGATCCACCAGGCATTGATAGGTCCAAGCTTCTTGGCAGGAACACCACCTGAAAAGGGGAAAAAAAACAAACAAACAAAACAAAAACAAAACAAAAAACAACAAAAAAAAAAAAAAAAAAAAAAAAAAAAACACCACACACAAAACACAGGTAAACATCTGCTTGGTTGTAGTTGCTATGAGGGGAAAAAAAACAAAAAAACAAACAAAAAACCATGTACAGGCAACATTAAGTTTCCATTTTTTGAAATATGGGTTTACACACCATCCAAGCAAGGGTTGTCATCATAGATGGGTTTGACAACACAGCTGAAGTAGAGCTCCACGTTCTTCTCAATTAGTCCAGAGTCGAACGGACAAAGGTGGCCACGCTTGTCATACACACTGCAAGACATAAGAGTTAATACTATAAACTGACGAAACCTCAGGTGCTGCAATACAAAAGCTTGTAACACTACGATATGAGTAGGGACATGTTTGTTCTTCTAAACTAGGCAAACAAGCCAAGTGTCACCTAAAACACTCAAGACTGATGGAGAATCACTTACCTGAAGTTTGTAATCTTGTGCTGTGGCAGATCCTCATAGCTCTCAAATCCATCCTCATTTGAGTCAAACAAGGAAAGGCGCTCATCTGTTAACATTTCTGGTTCATCCAGCTGAAGATGAAGAGCAGAATTGATTCAGGTTTTACGTTCTTCGAGTCAATAGAAAAGTGATGACATTAAAAATACACAAAAAAATTAAATAAACCAGACAATATTAAACATTACTATTACAATATCCAATACTGAAAAAACGAACAAAAGGGTTTCATGTGACAAACTAAATATGCAAATTGTAATCAATTCAAAATATATTGAAGTTTTACAAAAACACACATAAAAGCACCACTTTTTGAATGACAAAGTTGACAAATTCTCACTGCATTATCAGGGTCCCCTTGAAAGAACTTGAGATCTGAGTCATCCAAGTATTGTCTGCAGTCTGAACATTTGGGTGGTGGTGTCTGTAACAAAAAAGAAAGATTATACAGGTTTTGTAAGTGCTAAGCATTAATGCTTACAAAAATATTTACAGCTATGACACTTAGCTGAATGACCCAATTCATTACCTTTGCAGCAGAAACTGGCTTAATCTCACTCTTTGATTCTTCTGGAACAGCACTGCATAAAGAAAAGTATTAGTATGCTCATTTGTGTGAGCTCCATCACCAACATTAATGTTCAGAGGGCAAAAGACTTACATTTCATCTGAGTCCACTTTGAGACGCTTCTCCTCCCGAGACTACAACAGATTTGAAAGTATGGGCGGTGTTATATACCAGACATTGAGAACTGCACCAACTCTTGATGTTTAAAACATCACTGGCACATAAAAATGCTTCACCTCCTCAACGTCATCTTCCTCTTTCTTCGGTTCATTTTGTCCATTAGTAGCTTCTCCATTCAAGTCTTCAGACTTGCGCTTTTGACTGCAAGACAGGTTCACTTTTAAAAAACAGAACTGACACTTTTACATGAAAAACATGAGTTTATATTTTGTGTACTTGCTGAAAATGTGAATGACAAATTATAAAAAAAAGGCACAAGATAATAAAATAAAATCATATACGCACACTTTAGAGAACATTGACAAGATGGTTGGCTGTTTCCCAGCATTTCTTGTAACCCTGGTACTGGCTGGAGACTCTATAAAAAAAGAAAACAGATTAGTTTTTCCTATACCATTGTTTTGAAAAATTTGTGGGCCGTCTCCATCTTGGAATGCAGCCATTACATGATAAATATTAATATGAAGTCTCAAACGTACTTTTGGTGTCAGAATTTGCCTTGCTCCTGCGTCCACCCTTCCCCTTGGGAGCAGTTGGTGACTTGACAGCCTCCTCTTCCTCCTGAACGTCCATGGTTACATCTTCACTGTCCTCATCTTTGTGGCAACCATTTGTGAAGCCATTTGTCTTTCCATTCTGCTCTACGGCATCAACATGTGTGCCATTTTCAAGATGAAGCTCTTTTCCCAGCAAGGCCTTTACTTTAGAGATGTAGACCTCCTGAGGAAAGTACATGGCATACATCATCAGAGGAGAAATAATGAGCAGTAAAATTCCAGGATCAGTAATGATTCAGATACCTTAAAAGTCACTAACCATTGAGATCTCTGAACTTTTCATCTTTTCTTCCAGACTGGTCAGCTGGTCCTGAGCATCGACATGCAGGAAATCCTGCACCAACCTCAGCTTCTCTTTCACATGATCCTTGAATGACATTTAAAATAAAAAAAATGCATCGCATAACAGAATCTGAGAGGCTACTTGCAGCCAGAAAACAGTTAAGAAATGTTACTTGATACTAGTTCACCTGATAAATCCTTAATGCATTCTAACTTATAATTTCTGGCATATTCAAATTTGAAATCAGATAGCCTCAAGTTACATCTTTATTGCTGTCATTCATGACACTTTGGGTAGTGAAAGTGTTTGAGATACTCAATCCAAATTTAAAAAAAAAAAAGAGGCAAATTTGGCATCATCTGTACAGTTCATCTCTTGCTTTCAAATGATATGGAGAGACCCATTCAAGTTACTAAAACTACAATTGAACTAGACAATATTACAGACATTAGATTAGTGAAATCCAGTTGAGGGTGGAGATTCCCTTTGAGGTGACAGTATATTGTGAACCTACAATCATGTTCAATGGTCTTTGGAGTCCCAAACTTAACATTCATTAGCAACAACAATTAGTGAGCAGCTAGAGTAACACTTGGAGATTGCTTGCAGGTTTTCAAGTGCAGCAAGTAGACACAGAACCCACCTCGTCCGAAAATCCATCTGCATCAAGCACCTGCAGCCTGTGAACAACGAACATGTCAAAACAAGGATAAGGTAAGTTAACTAATGTGTGACAAAGCGCAAGCCATCTATGAGCACATTTCTTGCCAGGGTTGTAGCAATAAATCCAAAGTGACTGCGAGCTAGCAGAATCCAAACTTAGCAAAACTTCCTGAGTGGCGCCAAATCCCACACGCTGCTCCATCAATTGACAGGCTAAAGATGCTAACTGGCTACAGTTAAAAGGAGGCTAACGTTAACACTGTTTGTGGCATCAGCCCTAGCTGTTAAGTGGCAACAAGCTAACGCTAGCTGCAACTGCTAGTGCGAGCAAAAGGTAAAGTGGTGGACCCGCTCACGACAACCAGGGGAAGACGAGAGAAGGTCCGGAGCAGCTAGTTATATGGGGTTCACTGCTATTGTGGCTTTTGAACTAAGACAACAAGCTGCATGCTAGCTACATCATCAGGACATTATTAGCATTCACGTTACTAACGTTATCTTACCTTTTCCTGACATCCTCTGGCAGAGACAGGGAAGTCCTGGATGGCATGGTAAACAGCTAGCTAAACGTATAAGACAAAAGAGATAAAAGCTGTTTTAAAATCCGTTAAAACAATCCTTAAACCCGCCGTTGACAACTACAACGCGGCTCCACAGCGACTGCCTGTCGTTCGCTGTTTCTTGCAATGGAAGCTATAAGCAATTCGGGCGCGCGGGCCGTCTTTTCGCGCGGAAACCCGTGTGTTGTGGACTGTACCACTACAGTGATCTATAGGTAAAACACTTCCAATGTGGGACGCAATATCTCCCTGCTGAATGCATCGTTTGAATGCAAAACACATTTTCGTATAACGTATCATTTAGAAAACACAATTTTGATTGTCACGTGGTTGTATTTTTCAAAATGTAATTTTCTTGAAATGATCAACTAACTCGAACTACCACCACTGTTTGCCAGATGTTAGTTGTAGACAACTAACCAAGCGGAAGCAACCTGAACGTTGTTTACTAATGAGCAATATTAGCAATACATTTCTTCATTTGAGATAGTATGTATCTGTGCTTTTGAATGGACACATTGAAGAGATGACACTGTGCTTGTAGTGAATAATAGAGTTGTTGTGCAGGGTAACAGCTGTTGGTGACTTACATTCTTGTGTTACTGTTATGTATGTTTATGATTCCGATCCTGGCTGGTACATATAGAATGCCATTTTATTCAATATTAAATAAATAAATAGATACATAAATACGCCTATGAAATTAATAAATATGGCTATTAAATAAATAAATGAGTCAATATTGGTCAATAAATAATTACATTTTAAGGTTTTTATAACATTAGACTTTTATTTCATAACGCCACATTTATTTATTTTCATGGGACTAAATAGAAATTTGAGCGACTTCTATGATTTTATTTGGTAGACTTGTATGGAGGACATAGTAATAAAGCATTTCATTCATTAATAACTAATTGTACAATAAAAATAGGCATTAAGAAATGTATTTACAAATAGACTAAATTACAACGTAATTCCTTATTTGATATTTTAATGGGCAATAAAAAGAGGAATTATAAAAATTTACAAATTAAATATTAATCCATCAATAAATTAAACATTAAAACAGTCAATAAGTACATCATTTTAAAATACATTACATTAATAAATAATGGAATTTTAAAATCTATTTGAAAATGCCGTTTAAAAAGAGAAATAAATTACTGAATTCATAAATTGACTTAAGAATACAGATTTTAATCAGGCATTTAACAGGGCAATTTCTTTAAATTTAACTATTTTTTGATGGATTGATATTTTATTTGTAAATTCTTTTTATAATTCCTCTTATTATTGCCCATTAAAATATCAAATAAGGAATTACGTTGTAATTTAGTCTATTTGTAATTTATTACAAAGATTTATTAAAGCCTATTTTTATTGTACAATTAGTTATTACTTAATGAAATGCTTTAATTACTATTTTCGTGACACTTGTGGTCCTCCATAGTCTTGCAGTTGTAAAGTATATGGAGAAATCATCCTTCAAATATGTGACGTTGTATGCCTACTTCACCACAAGGTGGCACTATGTCACTGAAAATAAGAGTCTTCTCCCTTTCATATTGTACATGCAAATCCAACCTGGCCACATTTACCATCAGTTTCCTCACATAAGCAGTGATCAATTTTCCATATAGTTTACGCAGGTGTGTGTGTGTCTGTCTGTAGTATATTTACATTTAAGTGTGTTGTTTTTTTTTTGTCCATGTTTAGTTTTTTAGTATAAATTGTAATGTATTCAAAAAAGTTCTATTTTGCAGGGACCAACCCACATCGGTCTTGTGTGCTGACTTAAATGTTTTTGTGTATACAACTTAACCTACAGGTTTATGAGTCTGATGTCATATCCTGCAGAGCAATGGAAAGACTTGGCAGACTTCCCAGCAGCGCAGCCTCCTGGGGCTGATTCAGCTAATGTTCCCACCCAGGAATCCTGGACGTCTGACAGGAAACAGGCCTAACTCTCCCAAGGCCACTATAAGTCAGCCTCTCCCTTCACCCCAAGTCTCCCCCTTACCCGAAAACCTCTCCCGCAACCTTTCTTTATGCTTCTCTCAGACAAACTTATCTTACAAATAGACATTCTTCTTCACTACACCCCATTTTCACCCTCCCTGCTCTTTGCCCAGCTTTCCATTATAGCCCTATCTTGTTTTAGCCTTCAAGCAAGTGAACAATTTTATTTGGTAAGAGAGCCGTGATTAATGACCAAGCAGCATTTGCATGCACAATTTGGGGCTTTCATGTTGAAGCTAGTGTTTTTCTGACCTTGTCAGAGCATGTTTGGATTAAATGCTGCATTACGAATACTTCTCAGATGTGAGCACAATAGGAAGGCATCTCAGGACCTGCAGATAAGCTACAGCTACAGTTAAATTTGTTTACATCTCAGAATTAAACTCAAACACAAAAAATGGATTCTTTCAGTATTTCATTTATTTTATAAAAAGGGAATGCAATTAACAAAATGTTTATGTACCTACATTAGTGTTTCAGATTGTACCGATTTAACACAGGCAGCGTGCTACTGGACACATAAGGCTATTGCACACGAGACATTTCATACAACACAGATCATACATACTGTACAAAGATACATACACACATACATAGTTATTCATGTATTTATCATTAAAAAAAATCAGGCAATACAATGAAGTGATAGGTACAAAGATTAAAACACCTCTCCATCTGAAAAAAACTGGGGGAAAGCAAACATCACTGAAGCTGCCAAAGTGCTTTTCACCATTTCTACTTGGTCATCTAAATGTAAAAGTCAATATTAAAACACTGAGGAAGAGAAGACTTTTAAATGTCTCTCTACAGGAAGAAGGTTAGTCTAACCCTGAACAACAGGAACCAGACTACGACAAACAGGACTTCCTATGGCTGAAGGAAGCTGTGTGTTGTACCATGTCAGAGAATGAGAATGAAGCAGACCTCCCAGGAGGGCAGATCCCCCCTGTGTGTTTGAAACCGGATCTTCTCCTATTTTGCGAGGGGTCTTTGGAGTGTTGAGACGTGTTTACATTTATAGTTGCACAAGATATATGGCTAGCAAATTAAACCAGGATGTTAACAATAAATTCTTGTTCATTGTGCTATTTAAGACTTCACAGTGAGAGTGACCTAACCTGTTCATCCCACTCTCTGCTCGTCAATGACTTGGTAATTCAAAATTATGATCAATAATACTGTCAACAATGGAGCGCCTGCCCCAAACACTTCATACATACATTCAGCCTAATTCCCCAAGAGGAAGGCACAAACAGAGACAGCACATTGCTGCTATGTTGCTACAACACTGTCAGGGCATCAGTCCCATTAGTCAAAGCTACAGGACAGCTGTCATTGAGTAAGATTCATCAGTGCCAACTCAGTTCAGGAAATGTGCCTTCTGATTAGGCCTTCCTCGACGGAAACTGTTAAGATACAAAAGACAACAGTAAAAGCAAGAGGTACAGATTATGAGGACAAATGAGGGAAGGAGTGTTAGTGATGGGAGCTGGAGTATATCATCAGCGCTTACAAATAAGTTAGAATTTCATGCATTAAATGTATGCAGATTATGTAAGTTTGTTGCAGTTAATCAAATGGTTTAAGCAAGGTTATATAGGGAATATATAGCCCTGGTTTTGTTGAGGGAGCACTTGTGATAATTTGGCCTCTGTGGAGTGCAGTGCTGAGTGAAGGTGATCACTGCCTCCAGCTCTGTAAAGAATGAGTGATGAATCTGTAGGCCTAATGTATACATATATCAGTAAAGAAGAGTAATGTGGTTCAGCCTTACAAAGGACAACAATCTCTGAAGTAATCTGCAACTCAATGCAGTTCTTGAAAGGCCCAAAACAAGTCACCATAACTATGATATTATGCATGTTATGTTTCTATTTTTGGCTTTTAATACGGGTTTACATGTTTAGAAAGAAAAACAAAAACAAGATGACAGGCATATACATGAAAATTGTTGTGAGTACCCATGAAAAAACTATTTCCACATTTCTGAAAGTTCTCACCTACGAAATTGGTTTCCTCTTGAAACATTGTGTTTTTCCTCCTGCTGCATGGGTGAATCGATTGAATGCTGATTGTGAATTCACACAATTTTGATTGTAATAAGAAAAAGTCTGCATTTTAGAATGTGTCTCAACAGACAGCTATGTCGCAGCCTTGCCAGGCATGTCAGTCCAGGCTGTGCTTGCTTCTTTTTTAAACATCTCTCCATCTCATCACAGCTCCTCTACTTGATCTCATATACCCACACATGCTCTCGCACTCACATACACACACGCATACACACATACACACACACGCATGCACTCTGATGTGTTTTCACCATATTCAGACACAGGTGGTACAATCTTGCATGATGGGAGTGGTCTGGTGTTCATGTTTGTTGGTGCAGTGTTCCAGAGAGCTGGAGCTCTTTAGAAGGACCAGACAACGGTCTGAGGGCCGCCCAGTTTGCAGCACCCCCCAGCAGCACAACACACGCAGAAACTCCCTTCTCATGTCTGTGCTGCGCAGCGTGTAGATCACTGGGTTAAGCGCTGAGTTCAGAGTGGCAAAGCCAAAAAAGATGTCTGCTTTGGAGAGGATCGGGCAGAATTGTATCCTGCAGGATGAATCTAGGATGAGGATGGTAAAAGCGGGCAGCCAGCACATGATGAAGACACCCAGCACTATAGTGACAGTTTTCAAAAGGGCATATGCCGGTGAGTTGGTTGCTTCCTGGTGGCTGGAGCGTACAATCAAATAGATCCTCACATAGAGAATGACAATAGAGAGTAGTATGAGGCTGAAAATGGTGACAACAAAGAGGATGTATATCTTTGAGTAGAGTGGCAAAACGGCTGAGCATTCAGGGAGGTTGTTGATGCAGTTCCAGCCGATGATGGGAAGTCCTCCAAGCAGGATGGAGGTGACCCAACACGCTCCTATCAAAAGGAACATGCGGCATGTTTTGGTTGAGCCGTACACCTTGACCTTTGTGATAGCAATATAGCGCTCAATAGCTATCGCCAGCAAGCTGAAAACTGAAGCTGCCAGAGCGATAAACGCCGTGCCCTCCCGGATGAACCACTGCACAGGCACCAGCTCAAATGTCCTTGACCCTGACAGAAAAATGTTGGCTATGTAGGCCGAGCCAGCCAGCAGGTCAGAGAATGCCAGGTTGCCGATGAAGAAAAACATGGCAGAGTGGAACTTCTTGTTGCGGCAGACAGCAATTAGGACCAGCAGATTCTCCAGGATGATGATAGTGCAGAGGATCACAATGACAATGTTGAGGGTGGTGAGCTGTTTTTTACTCTCAATATGTTTATCAATCTCCTTGGAGGTCATGTTCTTAGCAAAGGCATAGTAGGAGTGGATCAGACTCCGATTGTAGTATTGGGAATACTTGCTCTTCATGGTGACAGGGTGGCAGAGCACAGTGGCTTTACGGCAAAGATTCATTCACACAGTGGAGTTGTGCAGAGTGTTTAAGCTGATAATCCTTGCCTTTAAGGAAAGGACAGGAAGAGGGTCCAGGCTGGGAGGGAGACTGCCTGTCCCACAGTCACATCTAAGGAGCTCTATGTGGGTCACCTGCAGACACACAGAAAGGAAGAGAAGATCTGGGTTACTGAGAAGGGAAATTTTGTTGCATACATCTTTAGCAAAGCAATGCACATGCCACACTCAAAGTCCCCTAGCAAAACAAAGTACACAACAACCTGTTCTCAGTCTGTACAGTGGAAACATTTTCTTAAATTCACTTAAAGACTCCATTGTAAAAGTCAGAGTGGAGGAACAGCAATAGGCCAGAGCTTTAAAATGAACACGCCTAATTATCAAATATCGTTGAGGTGACCTAACTGATACACAGATTCAAAATGAAGAGCTGGCATTTTACATTTTAAAATCATCAATCACATGACAAATGAACACACTGCACTCACTAAGTCCATTTGTTACATCCCAAACTGAACACCCACACTGGCAACAGTTGCAGCTTGTTGCGCTCTAAAAGTTATGGAAAGTAATAATCCAGTGGCTCACAAGGGAGTTGTATGTTATCATAAAAAAAACCTTTCCTTTTTTGGATGATGAACCTGTGCAGGCAGAGATCATCTTCAGGTAGAAGAATAAGTACTCTGTGAGGCAGAGTGCTGGTGCTTAGACAAAAGGCTATGCTCGCAGTCTAAAGGGGACATTCCACTAACCCTGTCCGAGCACTCGGCTGTCAACACACAGCATTGTTGTGGGGAGCGAACCATTCCACTCCAGTGAGCTACCTCTTGAAACTTCAGCATAGCTTGTGGATCAGCCAGACTTCTTCATCCTGACCCACCCCTTCCAACCAGTTCACAAACACTAACAGCAAATCAAATAGATACCCGAGAGGAAAAGGTGGGAGCTCCCCTCAATTTACGAGAAAAAGCTTTGTGAGACTTGATTGTGGTGCATCAAAAGCAAATCATAAATCAGAATAATAACTATAAAAACACACAATGACATTATGACTTATGGAGCTTAATGGGAATATGTTGTTATTGTCTGATGTATCCAATGACAGAATACATAAACAAGCTTACTAGTGTGAAACCAATGCAGAAAAACTTTGACCTAATAAGGTGTAAAGTTTTATAATGACGCACCCAAACCAATTTGGCTTCAAATTACTCAGAAAAAAACTTTTCAAGTAGAAATCTAAAATGGGCTGCAGCTACAGGGCTGAAAACAAAGGAAAGTTGGAGGCTCTGGAAATCTAATTAGAGGTGGAGCTGGTGTCTTAAACCTATCAAAAGTAACAGGATCCCTCTGCAGGCCAGCTCCAGAGGTAATTGAACACTGATGCTTCCACTGCTTGTCTTTCGCAACTAGCCTCAACGGCTGCAGCAGCTCTTAAATGGAAACCTTTAGTGGAAACTGGGGCTGAACCTCTTCTCTGTTCTGCTGGGCATGAACGCAAAACCTGAGAGACTGAAAGATGGAGAGGGAGCAAGACAAAGCCAGACAGAGAGCATGCATGTGGAATGGCATCTGGACACAAAGGCAAGAATCTGAAACATCATTGTGACGTCCACGCACAGAAATTCATCCATGTGACGTGTTGCACCGCACAGAACTTGAGTCTGCACGTGCACAGAAATCACAGACACGGCTAATTGTTACAGACAAGAGTAGTGTGGCAAAGCATTCCCCTGCATCCAGGCAGGTTCGACACACAGCCGCTATTGGTTACCAGAAATAACCAGCACACTGTGTCCTCCAGCAGGAACAAAGAACAATAGTCTCCTGTGTGGAGAGCATTACCCTTCAGCCCTAATAATGGGACAGCGCATTTCCATTTGGCTGCTGCTACTGTATCATAGCAGAAATGTATTTACAGTTGAGCACTCTCTTATTAGGACAACCTGCGCAACCCCCACCCCCCCATCCTTTTTAGCTCCATTAATAGACACAAATAGGAGGCTTGAGGCTGAGCACATGTGCCAGCTGCACCAGCATAATTACATTAGGTTACATTATAGCAGCCTATAATGATTTTGTTCATGAAAAAGTCAGCCGATATAGACCAGCTCTGTATCTCCACAGTACGCACTGGTTTTGCTTTGCTTCATCTTGGTATTTCTCTCAGCTCTGCTCAGTTTTCCCAGTACAGTTCTCTCATGTATTGTGTAGACAGCTCAAGGTCCTCCTGTCACCTCCTCCCTGGCATCTCTCATCAAGGGATTTCACTGTGTGTAGGAAACCTGACGGGCTGGTTTGCCTACAGCACCGCCTCGCCGCAGCCCTGCCCTGTGCCATTCAGATGTTTCCACAATGATTGGTCGACAGAAGTGCAGACTTCCTGCTGTGTAAGACCCCCCCCCTCCGACCCCCCGACCCATCGTCAAAGTTGTGCCCTTTGTTCGACCAAGACATCACGGTCACACTTCCACAACAGACATAACACATTGTTAAAAATGTTGTCATGCCATGTCAACTAATGACTCCTTTTCTAACTAACACAATAAGATGTTGTGTATTATTACCTGTATACACGAAAAAGTGTACACTTTTGCAATTAATGGACATATGCATTAAAGATATATTTCAATGTAACTTAAATATAATTTATGTAAACTTAGGTTGCATAAATATTCTTTATTGGGTCTCTGTAAATAATATAAAGAGGACAGTCTAAACCTGCTCTATAGGAAAAGTGCAATGAGATAACTTCTGTTATGAATTGGCGCTATATAAATAAAACTGAATTGAATTCTTTAAAAAGAAGACTTAAGTAAACTTAAAGTGTTACTTTGGGACAACATATTCAAGTACTTAAGGGCAACTTTAATCGTTCTCAATTTCTTCTTCTATGACTTATGACATTATGTAAATGCACTGACATATTATGTTGAAGTAATGCATATACATACGTTTGCAGATGTTGAAAATACATGTACTTTTTTTCATGGGGACAGAGATGATGGGAAATGTTTAGTTTCAGCAAATTCAAAGTACAGTGATGTAGGTGAAGGTGTAGAGAGTTCACAAGACAAATATCCTGTCTGGATTTTACAGCAAAGCTCAGACATGGTTAGACAAGGTGAGAAAAGAAACAACTGCAGACAAGACGGTGAAAACAAAGGAAGTCAAACAAGAGACAGACACCTTTGACAGGATATCAGAAAGCTTATGTGAGCCTTATCACCAAAACTGTAACTGTTTCTCATCATTTGAGAAATTATGCAGAGATGCTCTTATGGTGCATGTTCACACACGTCACCATGTGTGTATTTAAGATTTCCACAGCTATGCCTACTTTTCTCAACCACACATACAGATGGGACCACAGTTGCAAACAGCTGCATATAGAGCCTAGATTTTCTAATATCCAAAAGATGATTCAAAAGGGAGTGATGGTTGCTGCTGAAAGCTGACTCTTGTTTTCTCCTAATCCTAACAAGGGACAGAGTTCCCCTCTCCATCATGGGACTGACAGCTATACAAAAGCCTCAGGTGTTTTTCCCAGAAACACCTGATAAGCCCCAATTAGCAGAGCGTCTGCTCACCAAAAAACAAGGCAACGCCGCCCCATTATACCACCCGCTACCAAGGTTATTATAGTTTTGTATTTTTCATTAGTTTTTATTTCCTTCTGACTTTTTGTTTTCAATTTCAGTTTAGTTTTAATTAGTTTTTAAAGAGGGTTTGCTAGTTTAGTTAAGTTTTTATTTTCTGAAAATGCTTAGCTTTAGTTTAGTTTTTATTAGTTTTAATGTTAAATGTAATATGGGGTATTTGTCAGAGGCGAGATTCAAAAAGGTCAGAAAAAGTATTGCGTAATAAAAACTCAACAAAACATCATACTACAGTACACTACATGCGTACTGCCTGGCTTGGCTCTAATGTTAGCTTCTCTTTCAGGATAGGGGGGGTGGGTGCTCTCCCTTACCTTGTTAAATTAAGCTAGGTCAACCTTCTTGTGCAATTTTTTCAAAAGGACTTTCAGATTTGTGGGATTTTTCCCTTTGAGCAATGTTTCACATATTTTATCACCTTCCACTACTACAATGCACTGCTTTTATCTGTGGAACAGTCGTATTCAAAGTTATCCCAAAAAGGACTCTGGTGCTTTCTCCTGACTTTTGCCACCACCATGATGCCAGCTGTGGCGTGGACAGATTGGAAGATAGATTTCATATCCACCTGAAATACTAGGCTTGTGTAGTATGAAATAAATTGACAAAGACAAAAACTACTGTTTTAGTTAGTTTTGTGAACACACATTAAAGCCTTGTTTTTATTTATTTATTTATTTTTTTCACATTTAGTTTTTGTTATTTTGTTAGTTTTCGTTAACGAAAATAACCTTGCCTGCTACCTGTTACACTCTACTTAAACCTGGCCCCACTTTATCTAAGGAAAAGCACTAAACCTTGACAAAACATGCATGCCCACATTTCCGTGTACACACACTCACATGTACAATCTCCCCAAACATTTTGGCTTAGATAACAGCAATGACAAACCTTTTGTTTGGACAGTTTACATTTTCAGCTCATCTTGTTTGTTTACCAAGAAGAATCACTCAGTTTTGCTGTTGAGCAGTTTGTGGTTTGAAACATCCTGTAACACATCTTTCTCCATCTCCTTTTCACGCTCCCTGCTCACAAGCTGCTGTAGTGGCAACATAGCACCAATCCAGCCTCTTTTTTCACAACATGGCCAAGTGTTTCTTTACAGTATCTGCTCTAAAAATAGCCAGTAGCATGAGACTATAGCAGAAG
The DNA here is from genome assembly GCF_020085105.1 of Siniperca chuatsi. Lineage (NCBI taxonomy): Eukaryota > Metazoa > Chordata > Actinopteri > Centrarchiformes > Sinipercidae > Siniperca > Siniperca chuatsi. The sequence continues at coordinate 9,526,158 of NC_058062.1, read as the reverse complement.
GTCCTTTTTGTTAAGATTATAATATAAAGTGAAGTTAATCATTTACACTTTCCATTTTAAGGAGATTTAATGACTTCCTGTGCCCTCCAAGAGACACCCGGCCTTTCTTCTGGAGTAGATTTAATTTCTTCTCGGTTTTAAGAACACCCACAAGGTAATCCATCATGGATACACAGAAAGCATCTGTGATTTGTTCTTTCCTGTTCACTTTCACAGCAGTCAATGGTGGCATCAGTGTATATACTTATCTCTGAGAGCGCTTTGCTATAACTGTAAACAGAATCTGTGTGCACCTTTCTGTTCCTTGTGTCCAGCATCTTCTAACTGGACGAAATATAAGCATTTCAGCTGAAGTAAACCAAAAGCTTTGAATGTAACTTCACGGAGTGAAGGTACAGCAGAAGAGATGTGGTGCCTATTAGGAAAATTCCGTGCAAAGCATAGCAACGTAGTCAGAACTTTTCCCCAGTCAAGTGTTGACATGTCAGACATGCAGGCGAAAACGCAGCAAACTATTACCACCACAGAGTTTCACCACTGCTACCACAGGAGTGCAATTCTAAGGAAATGACTAAACTGAAAGATGCATGCAAGAACACCTACAGTTGTTCTCTACACTTTTCCGTTTCTTAAATTTTATCAGCAACACACTATATGTCCTTTACTTTACACTGACAGCTCAGTACTCCTCTACTACTGCACACATGGGCCCGTTAAGGCAGGCCTTTTTTGCTTTGATCAGCTCCATGCAGTCACACTGCACTTGCAGAAAACACAGGGACGGACTGTGTCTGCTGGCAGTTGGTTGCATTGTCCCTCTGCCGCTCTATCCATCACTGAGCCTCAGGGCTCTGTGTCTGAAATCTTTTTACATCTGCAAAGCAACATTATTGATTGTCCACAGTCAATTTCCAGGAAAAAGCATTCATGTTTCCAGCATCACTGTAAGTGGGATAAAGCGGATTCATGTTGCTGCTGTGGCATGACTGAGCTGCATCCTGGTCCTTCAAATGACTTTGGTCACAGCACAGACTAAATAGTCACGCACAGTGACGCTTATTTAGGAGTATCTCTTCTATAAAGGTCAGAATAAACCCAGAGCTGCCTGAGCTCAACTTAAGCTGTTGCTGTTATCGCCGGGACATTCCACGCTGCCGAAAAGCTCACTGATAAAACTGATGCCCAAAACAGTGAGGATGAAGATGCACACCTGATGTGAAGACAACATTCAAAAACATACATGTTTGAGGTCAAACAAAGCACAGAAGCATCAGCAACCTCAACTTCCTACTGTGGTACAAAGTAGCAGTTCTGTTAACCAAGTAGAAATGCATTCACTCTACACACACCTCAACCTAATACTAGACATTTACAACACAAAATGTATATATTTATAGATGATAACTGATATTTCCTAACCCACCGGAAATCGAAGTAATAAAATCCTGAGAGACAGAGAGGTTCTGGCTGTGTTTTCACACACTGTAGCCCTGTACTCAAAAGGACAAAAGCGTGGGCTGAGGATGGAGGAGTGAAATACAGGCTAAGAAGTCATCAGGATCTGTTGTTTGGAAACACCGGTGGCTCATGAAATCACCAGACAAATGAAAAATAGGGGTTTTAAGGGTAAGTGCAACCAAGAAAGAAAAGAGCTGCGTTATGCTGTAACTTGCACAGTCGAGAGGCAAAACAGACGAAGATGTGAGATGGGGGCCTGCAATATCTCATAGTTTGTAGCCTGGAGAGGAACTCAACTGGGGGAACAAACTTAACAGGAAAAAAAAACGTAACAAAGAAATGTCTGTAACTTGCCATAGACATACAGATAAACATGCTACAGACATACTGTACATACATCACATCCTGTGTGACTAAAATAAAAATACAGAAGTTTATTGCTTTGCATCAGTGTCATGATACCTGCATTATGGCATCAGATGAGTAGCAAAGAACAAAACAGTTCCTTTTTACTGACAGAAAAAACAGTTCCCTCTTGTTTTTTCACTCTGTGTTCAAGGTTTAATTTTAGCTCCAAAAGCAAACCTTCCACTCTCTTTGTCTGTTATTATGCTAACACAATCACGCTTCGTTAAAACACATATAAGCTGCTAGATATTAGAGAAGTGGGTGTCCCCAATACATGAGCTTTCATCATATAATTAGGGATTACCCTTTCGCTCGTCAAACAGTTTGACAGTTTGGGTACAGCCTCTTGTGAGGGGTCCAGTCTGTCGACACAGTTCAGTCAGGAACAGTGACTCGTCTTGTTTTCTGTTCCTCTCCTCAGTCAGTTAATCTCTGCAACTTTGCAATGCTTTATTTGTGGCAGCTGTTCATGTGCCGTGGCACTTAGAGTGACAGTGAGAGGAGCTGGAGACAAAGAGCTGCATAAAGAAGGGCATCATACAGCCTCAGGAGCCATAACCCACATGACCGGCAGACACCCCCTCCCCCAATCTTCCCCTTTGGGGGGGTGGGGGATCTCCAAGAGTAGCGCCTGAGAGGCAATTACTGTAATACCTTCATCCTTGGACCATTCCTGTCAACTTAAGTCACTGGCTTCCAAATTATTCATGTTTTTATATCGCTCTATTTTGCATACTTCCCTTTCATGCTGCTCCCTGATTTGCAGAGCCACATCATCCTCACTCTAACACCCCCTCCTCCCCTCGTATATTTCAAACTTCACCACAAAGATCAAAAGACAAGGCCACAAAGAGGTGATTAAATGCACATCAAGAAAGATTTATTCAGCACACATCTGGTGCAGACATGTTCCTATAGCCCCCTATTAAAGACTTCATTACAGCACATACTGTGCAATCAGCTCTCAATTCAGGAACCTCTGGAGCTCTGTTCCAAGAAACTACTTTCTCAGAACAGTTTATGTTTCCTCTTGTCAGTGCAAAAATGTATGTGATTTTTTATTTGGTTTTACTGATAATTTTAAAAAAAATCGTTATCATTATCCCTTGAAGACACATTTATGTATTTCTACAGTATGCATGTAGAAATGTGCACTGAGATTTGCTCAGCATGAAAAAGTGAACTATTCTCAGAATTTAAGTTTTACATGGAATAGCACTAAATCACACATGCTCAGTTGTGAGTTTGTAAGCAACCTTAATACAGATGCAGAACACGTGTGCACTGGCTGTTGTGATGCAGTAATAAGTTAGATCAGGTCTGGCTGGCTTGGAAACCTCCGGTCTGAATGCTTTATCAAGTTTCAGCCACTCTGCCCATATCACACCTTCCAATGTTCTTGTCTTTACAATTAGGTCTCCCCTAATGAATGGCTTTGAACCTTCTTTTAGGTCTCTTTTGTCCTGGCTCCCTGCTCCTAGTCTGCTCTGTTGCTATACCTTGAACTCTACCCCTTCTCATGTTCTGCTTCTTTGGGAAACTGTGAGGTTGCCGTGAGAGAGCTTGTGATTATTTGTTGCATGGTGTGCCAATGAACACGAGACCTGACAACATCAATGCAATTGTGCACTGATAGTGTGGAGGATTGCTGTGACTGTGACACTCATGTTTGTTCCACTGTTGCAGTGATCTTCAGTGCACTGAGCATCACAGATTGTCACGGGACAGCATGCAAAAAAAATCTAACACACAGCGAAGGAGAGGAGGGAAGGCGCTGGCAACAAAGCACTTGTCTCTGCCTAGTACCCACTGATGAGATGATGAATTGATGGAGGCCCTCCATCTCTCCTCATGGTCCAGCATAGGAAAACAACTCCAGTCTCCTCTGGCAAACACAGATCCATTAAACACAGCTCTGTTGTTGGAGAAAAACATGGTTGCTTGGAGAGGGAACATTGTTGTGTCCACACAGTCCACAGTTGTTCCTCAGTATTTTATACAATTTAAGAATTTCTTGCTTTGAAGACCAAATTTATTTCTTGAAAAACTCTTGATGTCAACATCAATTGGCCTCTCTGGCTTGAGGACAGCATATCTTAAACTATAAAAATTATTTGCGCAGGGCCAATACAGTTACAACCTGCATTTAAAGACCAGTTATTGTATGCATGGAAAGAGACCCAAGGATATTTAATGTTACAGAGTTTTAGAGGGATGCTATGTCTGTTTTACTTCTTGGCACGAGTAAAAACATTTAAAAAGAGAAGGCCCCACAGTACACAGCTTGGCTTTTTATGCAGCTTTACCGAGGCCTATGCAAGGTTTCAGTAGAGTGGCTTGCCAAGGAATATTTTGCAAAAATAACAAACAGGTCAGTGAGTATTGCTGTGGTGTAGTTTTTCAGTATGTGACAACAGCCACTTGACTTTGACCAAGACAAGGCTCATCTGAAATGGACATGTTTGAGCAGTTGTCATATTAGTAGTAAACAGAATCCACTTCCACTCAATCTGTCTGTTGCAATGGAGCAGTCTGGCCTCTTTCATGACCCGGCTTGTGTTTGGCTGGAGATTAATTCCATCTATCATGTCTTTAAGCCTGGAAAGACTGAAGCTGAGGCCCATACAGGATAAACAATCTTAATAGCTCTTTCTAACAAAACAGGCCATCACAGCTATTTTGCCTTATTTTTAAAGTATGTCAGTCATTAGAAAATCTGAAAGAGCTCATTAGGAGGAGAGACCAAGTTAACGTTCAGTTCCAAACAAAACGAATGGCTCTCACTGGCTGCATGGGGCAACTCAAAATCCAAGAAAACTGTCTTACTTCTGGATCTGGGAGATGGGATGTTGAAGTAATGCTGTTGAGTTTTCCAGCTGCACAAAGAAAGCTGACTGGATAACAAAGGCTTCCAAGAGAGAAGAAGAAAGAGGAGGAGGAGGTCTCCAAAACCACAACATCTTCATGTGTACCTGCTCCAAGATCACTCTAGAGCGAACGCTGAGAATAACCAGAAATCAGGAAACCACAACATGACCACACTGATTAAGCCTGCTGCTAGAACAGACAGTATGAGGTTGTTCCCATTCCACCCATACAGTTCATAATTCACACTGTATAACCTAAAGAGAGGTTGCAAAGTGCTGCCGATCCCATCCAAAGCCACAGCAGTAGCCAGAAAGCTTGTATTCAATCTACTTGTCATTGTCTCTGAAATATGTATGATGTTCCTGTCTGATTCCTGAAAAATGCAGTCAGAGCTCTAAAAACCATTTGCAGCATTATTTCCAACTAGCAGCATTTTGGAACGAGGGCTGGTCCAAGCTTAAAATGTGACAGAAGAAGAACAGCCTTCCCCACCCCAGAAAGCGTCAGGAAATTCTGGCATGCTGCTACAAGCATCAGCGCCTGGTCATGGGGGGTCTTATAGTTTGTCCAAGTCCCTCAAGTGGAAAAGGAATGTAACAGGAGACATTAAAGCTAATGGATTCGTCCATTGGTTAAAACACTCTCCTAAAATAGTCAGAGCCACTTTTTTCTCCACAAAATATCAGCTTATGTAAATGTTTATATAATAATCAGAACAGCACTGACAGCATGTTCTTGCAACGCAGAAAGGTTGTTTTGAAGAGGCAGACAGATAGAGCAAGTAAGTGTGCATGTGTATTTCTCTACCTGCCAACAAAGACAAAATGGGTAAAAAGCAAAGGACGCCATATTAATTTCTCTGATCTCAGACACTCCCAGCTCTTGGCTGTGAATCAGAAAGCTACATGCTGTTGTGACTTGCGCTTCGGCAACTTGCGAACAGAAGGCGTTTATTTTGCTACAGCTGCCACACCCAAAGAAAGTGTTTTTCAGGCAACGGGGAGTACCAGCTACAACTCTGAGCCTGTAGAACCCAGATGGCTGTCTGCAGAACAATATCAATATCAGAGAAAAGCACAAAAGAAATGTGCAAACACATGCATTGTCTCCTATGATCTGCCAAGGTTACTATTCTTTTTTGAAAGTTTTGTATTAACCTCTGACTGGTTTCATTTAACCAGATAAATGCTATAAATAAATAGATAAAATTCTCGCTGCTTCCTATTAGCGGACTGCTCTCAGGTCCGAGCTGAAACCTGAGCATCCTTCAGGGATCGACACCACCCACCCCACAACCCATCCCACCCTTCAACCCCCTAGTGACCTGTTCCATTAAAAAACAGAGTCCTGCAAATCCAGTTCCCACTGCTGAATTACCATTAATTTATTTATCCGTCCATGCACTTATATATCTATTTATTTATTCAGCTCATCTATTTGTCTTCATTTCTCACGCTATCCCTGGCAGTTCCCATTGAGAAGGGTTCAATTACGGCAGTCATCTTCTAGAGGAAAACAGGGCCACTGACTGAGCTGGGTCAGCAACACACAGATCCTCAACTCATGATGTCATGGGCTGCTGCACTGATCCAGTTTGCCTGTGCTCTAACATAAAACATTTTAAAGTTCCTCTAAATAGACTGGTAAGACCACTGGTAATACCATGTGTGCTCTATGTCTGTGAAAGGCTGCGTGTGCCTAAAGCACGGAGTGTCTGGCCAATAAGTTGACGCTGTTCACCACACCCTGAGGTACTCTCGCCCAGGCCAAGGATGGTGAAGTGTGAGGAAGCCTGGCAGCGGTCAGGTGTGGTGGGGCGGCAAGTGTTGTTCTGGTGCAATGAGCCATGTGGTCACATGGGGTGAATGCAGACGGCCAGCAGTATCGTGCCCTGTCTTCATCCGGTCCAAGGCATGCTGGGAGAAGCACCTGAGTCTAAAAGCGGCCATGCATGCCCCAAACAAACCAAGCTGCTGACAGGGCCTTCAACACTTGATAGTCCTCTCTTAATGCTGCTGAGCGTGCTTCCTTTTCACCCCCTACTCGTGATGTTATCACAGTAAGATGTTTGCCAGTGTTCATTCAACAGGCTTTGCAGCATCAGTGTGCATTTGAGAGTTTAGTTTCTCACCGTGTAACCTCAACTGTGGCTTGAGATAATGCCAACACAAGCCTTTGCAGTTTCAGACAGCCTGCTAATGAGCACAGCCCTGTGTAGACTGAACTAGACCAACCACAGGATAGAGGATGATGGATGGGGAGCTTTATCTGGGCAATAAACATTAGTTCCTCCACCTTATCTCTCAGTGATTTGAGGATTCTCCCACAACAGGATGCCTCATGACTGGACTGCTGACACCTATGTATCCCTCTCTGCAGGGTTTACTCTTTTGGACACAAGGGAACAACATGCTGTTTGTTCAGTATGGCCTTATAGTGATAAGCAAATGTAACTACAAGGCCTACAAAAGAGGGCACAGACTGAATGTCCAAAACGACTTGAAACTTCATTCCAATATACAATTACAATTCACTTGTCTATAATACAAATGTATGTTATTGTGACAGTGTATTCAAATTGATATTCTTATATTTTGCTCATTTTAAATCTCTGACAACAATATACTGTAGTCTGTTAAGACCTTGCTTGTTAAAGCTCTGTGCTGCCTTCCTCTGGAGCACATCTCCAACCCCATGAGATTAACTCTACTACATGGGGATAATGGAGGCTTTTGTCTTATTAATACATCCTTTCAAAACAATGCCTTCTTCAGAGTGATGGATGAACAAGCCTCAACAACATCGGAGGGGTCAGAGCGGGAGGGGGGCACAGCAGGCTGTGCAACGGCTCCAAGGAACTGTGTGTGTGTGAAGGCCCCTGCGAGGACGCGCCTTGGGTGCACGCGGCTCATCTCAGCCTCCAACAACAACTATAGTCCAGACCACATGATTATAGATGCAGGAAACTGCATTGACCCCCCCCCCCCTCTATGATCGACAGCTGTAGCCATGTGTGTTAATATTTAACACCACACACATGTTATTCATTAAAACACACACTGAGTTTAACAAACGCAGCTGTCACACGGAATCTTCAGTATTGTAGTGCTCTAGTGTTTCTGCTTGTTGCAAGTAAAAGTGCAGAAGCGGCTTGTTGCCTAATGACGGCCATTCTGCGGTCTTGACATAGGTAGGCTACAGATATACGAGTCAACGTCACATTTCGAGAAATGAGCGTGTTTGTGTACATGCAGTTCATTACTAACGCGCTTGATGGTCGTTGATGTAATGAGAACCTAGTGGAGTTCACGAGCGAAGATTTTTTTGTTTTTGTTTTAAAGTCCAATAAATGAACTAATTTAATGTTAAACTGTACAGTATTTTACAGTAGTGCGAAGTACACATCAGATCCTTTTGTTAGGTTGCTACAGCATATGCAGAGTGTCACACTTATTTTGAGAAGTTGCCATTACTTACCCCATGAGAAAGCTAGTGGAGAGCAGCGAAAAGACGCTCCAACAAATTTTGGTCTCACATGTGGTCACCAGTTTCCACAAATGCTGTGTCAAAGTTCAGCGCTTTCCTCTGCTCCGGGGTCGAGCGGCAACGATGACAATCAGAACTTTGGTGGAGGACTAGACGGCGTGTCCTGTCTAGTCATTTGGTAAATCCATACCGGGCTGTGCGCCACGGAAGCGGTACAACGATCTCCCGAAAGCGCGACGAGTCCAAAAAACGAGGACGGAAGAATGCCAAAGAAGGCCTTTTAAAAATAGAGATCGCGCTTTCTCTTTTGTAACTCTAATCCAACAGTTCTCCTGATTGTCCTCCTGCTCTCTGGGAACAACAGCTCCACGGGGCTGTGGAGCGTCAGGAAGGCGCGCACACAATAGGCTACGCGGTCACACACACCCACACACAAGAGAGACAGATTGTATGGAAACGTCATATAGGCCTACCCATAAAGCGTCGGGTCTCAGTGTCGAAATATAATGTGGATGCGGGTTTGTGGACAGCAATTAATATGGAAAATACTTTTTAAGCCTATTTCTGGACCTTTTCCCCACTCCGGAGCACACAAATGAAGTCCAGATGTTCCACCTCTTCACTTCCTCTTTTCTAGCAGATCCCGGCATGAACAAGAGTCCACACTTTTCAACTCATCCTCGCTCCGTTTCCCTGGATAGCAGTGGCCAGCTGCAAATGCGTACAGCTCTATGACATTAATTAATACATTCTCCAGTGTTAAAGGAGCATGACAAATAAACATTTGCATTTGAGCTGGTCCTACTCCCATTTTATTTGTTGTTTCTAATGAGTCACTTCACATTTATTCCTCAGGTCTGGGTATAGTAATAAAGAGGGTGAGGTAAAGGTATAAGTCAGGGCTTGTTAGTCATCAGGGCTGCACCTAGAAGTACAGTGGGGCAGGTGCTGAAAGAGCCTGTATCCAACCCCAGAGGAGGTAATAATGTCTTCACAGTCATTACCCTGAAAGCCAAAGTCATCCCAAGTGGCTATGATGTCATGTGTCTGTGATAAGAAGAAGGAGCTGCATTATGTTGTTGTAGTATTTATTAGTTATCTTACAAAACAACTAGGAGCTCCCCGACTTCTGTGCTGAAGACATTTGGATTTGCTTCAGGAACTGTGGGTCCACCATCAACGTTTCTGAAATGTTCCAACTTCATGTTCTACATGTCTGACAATTACTGTTTGAGACGAAAGATGCTAATGGAAATGGAAAATGAAAGACTTTGGTTGAGACAAAACAAAACTGTTGAGTGTGATGAATCAGAGCTTTACTAATTTTTATATTTCCTCTTAAAAAGACCACAGCCCACAGCCCAGGAAGCAGATGGTACGTCTTCAGACTCACACATGTAATCCTACCTGGCTGAATGGCATCAGAGCACATTACACAGGGAAAGCACCTCCCTGCTCATCATGCAGTCTACCTACGGGGCCGAATGAAACATCCCCAACGGAAATACACCAGCAGTTCCCAAAGTGGTCTTGATGTGTCTGGTCTCTACCAAACACTTTCAACAGCTTTGACTCATGTTGTGTCTGCTGATGGTTTACAGGGGGAGAAAGGATCAAGATTGTGCAATCCACTCTCACCACACTCATTCCTGCTGCCCACACAGCAGCAGATGGCGTGTGAAAAGTACTCATTTTAAAGAAAGAAGAACTACTTGTGAAAAAACTTCGCAATACTTGGAGTTGCCAAAATCTTTCAACCTGCAATCTCAGGAGATGGGGACAAATTTAACGGTTTAACGGTGCATCATCTAAGCTTTTGTTGTTCACTGTACTCTCAGAACTCTCAAGTGCTGGCAGGTTGAATGAGCAGTGTGTAATGGATGTTTAGTTGACAGACTTTATGGACTGACTTCTCACTGTCAGTGGGTTTATGATGGGACTCCTGCTCCGCTAAAGCTGCCCAACTGCTGTGTCTCTCACTAAGATTTTAGGGGAGGGGTCAAGAGCCCTGACCTCACTTCCTGTTAGGGCTCCTCACAAGCATTCCATTGTCTGTGAGAATGTGCATGGGCTCAGGGGACTCTGCACATCTGGCAGCTGTTATTAGCAACCTCTTGTGCCCACCCCCCACCCCCCGAGGAAGATTACTATATGTGCTGGTGGATGTGCGCCCCACAATGCACCTCAAAATAAACTCTCTGGGATAGTATTGTTTTATGAGCCACTGCTGTGTTGCCACAACTTGTGGAATGAATCAGGTAGAAAGTGCCAGTCTTTAAAATGACATTTAAAAAATTTGTCTCTACAATAACACGAAGCAATGTTAAAGCAATAATTAGACATTTTGGGAAATATGCTTATTTACTTTCTTGCAGAGGGAAAGCTGGTTAGCTTAGCTTAGCACAAAGACTAAAAACAGGGGGAAACAATTAGCCTGCACCTGTCTGCCAGCACCTCTAAAGCTCTCTAATTAACACATTACACATTGTTTGTTTATTCCGTACAAAAAGGGGGTTATGCGCCAAACTATTTCTTGGCCAAGGCCAGTAACTTCCAGGAGTCTCTACTGGTTGTCTGGCAACTGGTAGTGACCAAGAAATAGTTCCCATATAAAATGGTGAATTGATGTTTTTACACTTTGGTTTTTGTACGAATTAAGTAAACTAGATATAACATGTTAATTAACGAGTGTGGTAGGCAGATTTTCTTACCGCTGGACAGAGCCAGGCTACCTGTTTACTTACCTTTGTGCTAAGATAATATAACTCTCGGCAAAAAAGAGAAGAAGCAAATATTGTCACTTGTCCCTTAAGGACATTATTGTCACCATTAAACCAGACAGACTGCAAAACTGCCTCCTTCACTAGAAGCACTGAGACAGGCTGTGGTCACCTGACCTAGGTTTGAACTTACCAGAAGTGGGACAGTAAGAAGGTTTCAAGTCAGATATTGAGATGCATGTAGCAACAGAAAGGAGATAGCGCATCAGACATACAAAGTGAAGACACTGCATTATTTGTGTTACTCATCTCTGTAGACCTTTGTTCAAAGAACTCAAGACCCAAAAAAGGCAAAGTGGTCTTGGAAGAGCAGCTAAATATTCTATGTTCCTACTTTTAGACACAGGATTACACTGGGGATGTCATTAACAGTAAACTCTAACTGTTCTCAGGCTCTGTGTTGTGTGAGATGGGGGACTTTCCATCCCTTGGTTATCCACATTTTTATAGCACATAAAGTTGAACCACCGACGCGGCTGTCAATATGTAATGTATGAAATAAGGGCAACCTCTATGGCCCCCCAACTGGCCACTGTGTGGTAATTTATTTTTATGTTCTGAATCATTGGTGTGTTTGTTATGAAGACTAATCTATCCAGACAAAAAAAAGATAACAAACTGTTTCGATTTCAAAAGTGATTTGTAAGAAAAAGATCTCCCACCACTTCCTCATCTAAATAAAAAACCCTCCCAGACTTCAGAAAGTCCCAGTGAAAACCTTCTGCTTTTCTACACAGATGCTCATGGCCAAAGTGAAATGTGTATTTTTAGCGCTGTGAATTTTTCTCAGGTCATGTGAATCAAAGTTGTCCGAGTCAGTCACGACTGATGCTCAGAGGATTGTAGATCACGTGAAAGGAGAAGAAAATGTGGACGGTTTACATTTGAGAAGCTGTTGTCACCACTATTTGGTGGAACGTGACTAGATGCATGCTGGTGTGGTGCTCTTCACACTTCTAACTGACATGAAATACTCTTTTTGCACAAGTTGTAATGGCTTTTGCTGACTCTCCGGCATTTGCACATATATCAGCACTTTATGGACATATTAGCAGGATGACACACAATGAAAATGCATGTTTAGTTCATAACAGGACCTGCAATGAAAATTACTGACAAAAGAAAAGCTGTACTATTTTGTCAAAATCATTCAAATGTATAATCTAGGGAAGCGTGCAAACAGTTAATTGACAATGACAGTGCTTGTGGCAGTAGAAGTTTGGTTTCCTCTCTCAACCCCAAACAGCACAAGTGCTGCCTGGAGTCAGGGTGGCTTATCTCTCTCTGAACTCCAAACAGTGGGCTTAAGTGCTGGCTGTGCCACATGTCTCTGCTGTTCACAGGTTTAGAAGAAATCCGTCACCCTGCATTCACTCCCCTGAGACCTGCAGTGTTATCTTACCGCTTATCTCTAGAGCAAAAGGCAGGGTTTTTTTTCCTGCACAAAAGAACTCAAATTCTTTTTACATTTGATCTGTTCATTGTGCAAAGATAATCTCGGTCTGCATTCAGGTCACTTCTGTGTATCTACTCACACACACAAAGGAAATATAGGCCTCATGTGTCAGTGATATGTATTTGTGATCATATGATCTTTTAAAAAAACATTGTGATTTGTGACTTCCATTGTTTTTCTCTGTGTTGCATTTTATCCTGTGTGACCGCAACAAAACAGATCTATATAGTTTTCCTCACAGAATTTTCTTGAATGTGCTTTTACAATTTTTCATCGCTTCACCCCTGTACTGAGGCGTCTCTCACATGACTATAGAGTTACCTTATTTTTACAGTCAGGCCTGAAAAGACTGGTCCCATGGTCCACGTCTGTGTACTGGTTACCATGCTTGAATATTAGTATTGGGTTTCTGTTGTGTTCACTGTCCTCTGGTCCACTGAGGAGAAGAGTGTTAATGGATAGTAAAGTGAGGGGGCCCACATGGTTGGGGGCTGGGAGGGGGGTCATGACTTTTGTGGCTTCCTGCAGATTAGGGCAGTGTTTAGAGAGCATTGCTGAAGTACCCTTTGCAAAACACATTCAAATCCACACATCCATTATTAGTCTTTTCCATTAACATTATAACTCATAGCGTGTGTTTATATATAGTAGCAGAAGCAGTCACAGGAGAAGTGATGCAACTCCTGTCAGCTCTGTGGCCAAACAGTCATTTGGTGGTTGAAGAGATATTTTTTCTGAGGTTCAGAAACAGCATAAAGGCCTCAGTTTAGCCTTTAGTGGAGCCACAGATAGGATCCCTGTCATTTAATCTTCAGAGGCATCACAAAGGGTACAGCTAAAAATCTGTTGTTTTGACCTGAAACCATATGGCAGCCATCAGTGGCCCCTCTTGCACCGGCAAAGAAACCCAACCGTGACATTTCTTACTAATTCATTGACCAGAAAGCAAGTTCAAATGATTAGTCATAGGTTTGCATGTGCATGTGCATGTGTGTGTGTGTGGTAGTACAGGGCAAGACCAGGAACCAAAATGTAACTCATTAGTCATGTTTTCTCAGTTTATTAGTTTGTATGGTTAGAGCATCACACCGACACAGGGACGGTCAACAGATGTTGCACAGCAGTCACTCAGTACAACAGAAGAAACACACCAGTCCTTCATCCGCTCATGCAGAACATTTCTGAAGAATTTGCAGGGAAAAATGGAAGGAAGGAGCGGTATGATAAAAGAGTTTAAAAAGGAAAAAGAAAAGTTATAGATATGTGTGAGCAGAGGAGGGAAGGAAGTGAAGTGAAGTGGGTCAATAGAGGGTAAAATAAGTTTTCAGTAACCAGGTCAAGCATGCACCTATTGGAATCTTGCCTGGAGAAGCTTGCATGTTGTATGGCTGCGACAGGGAGGCTGGACTTAATGAGTTGATCTTTGTATATCTTTGCTTGAGGCAGAGCGCTAAGTATTTGTTTGTAAAAGTGTGTTTACAAAAGAGTGTTTGTGCTAACACATGTGTCAAAAGGTGCACATTTCTTTCCTTGAGCAGAATTTATTTTCTGTTTCCTAAAGGGCAGCTGGCACTTGACTGCTGGGGTCAATGTTGGGGGTCATCAGATAAGAAGGATCAGGGTCAGGCCATTACTTTAATCCAGCGGTTCGTACCAGCCTCTCTCATGACCTGTGCTCCTCTCCATGCCCTCGGTTAAATGTCAAGTTATGTTGTCAAAGTGGTAAAATGTAGACAAAAAAAAAAGACAAAGAGTGTGAGGAAGGATTGCAGGAGGTGCAGCAGGGGTCTAAATCTCACACTCAGCTGATACAGCCTGAAGCACCTTCAGTCTTTAAAGCGGATCTCTCTCTCACACACACAAACACATAATGAGCATGACCCAGACCTGGCCTGGATGTGGCCCAGACAATCACATGGAAATGGAATGGGAGACCAGTTTCAGCAGGGACCATGACAAATGTGCAAATTTGTCATTTTATTTGTTGCCAGAATAACTGATACATAAGGACTTAAAAGAAAGCTGAATACAATTTTGCTTAATTTTCCATTGGTCCTGGAAAACAACTTACCTTCTCCAACAGTAATGCTTTATGAGATTATTTTCTAACCAACAGGTAGATAAAGGTAGGTTATTAGTGAAAATCATTAACAAGAACAAAGAAACATCATATGCAATAATTTTATATTGTGTTTGTGTCTGTATTTTATTGTGTCATTCGAAGTCACCTTTGAACCGGACAGAAACCCTCCCAGGTTTATTGGCTGCACACTCTTCCCCTGTGGTTAAGCTCCACACGCCACCCGGGAAGTGGTGCTTTGATCAGCACACTGCACACATTCTTCCCATCATCATCTCACTTCCCTCCCCGGTGTTTATTATTGGCTGCAGCTGGAACACCTCCAGTCGCTCAGACCTCCCTCCACCAAGGTCGTGCTGACAAAATCCCACCCCACAAAGCTGAAGCAGCCCACCTCTGTATGACTTGAACTCAAGTTAGCATATGCAATCGTGGCAACATGAAGAAAAAATTCTGTACAGGTTCAGATTAAACGTGTCATTACATTACTGAGTTGGTCTTTGTCTCCGCTGAATGATCATTGTCAGTATATTGCATGTCATGGGAGATAATTTCTTCCCCATTCTTCTCTGTTAAATAACATTTTATCAAGCTGTTCTGTTTTCCATGACCTCTGCTTATAGAAGATGACAGTGATGACTACTCTTTAGCTAGTGCGAAAGAAAGAAAAAAGATCACTCCACAAAACAAATGGGTATAGACTCATCTAATGCATGTGATTGTTGATGAAGTGCTTTTGTCACTTTATCTGAGTCATCTCACATCTCTTCCATGTTTTAAGCCTTGAGTTTTTTTTAGCTATTGGTACTCCTATATTACAGAACTGCATGTGAATTTAAAAGCCCTGTATACAGTAAAAGGTTTGAACATTGCTATAAAGCATTTTGTTTCCAAAAACTAATTTATATCACAAACTGTACAATACAATGCCATCCAAATGAGTTAAGTTTTTGTTAAGTCATTATGTTCTTATATGTGTTGATATGTCACATTGTTTTTGAACAACAGTTGTTTAAACTGGGTTAGTAGGTAATTTGATAGTGCCTACTTGCCTTAGCGCAAGTAACAAACAAAGGCTGTTAGTTTCAAAAGTGCAGTAACTTTCCCAACACTTCAGTAGGGGGGATGAGGGTAAAAGGTGGAGAAGGAAAATGACATTCTGGCCAAGAGAGATTGGTAATACTGATACAGCTGTACTTTAATTGCAAGATGAGTCACATCTAGTCAAGTTCAGAATTACTTATCACCCACAGCCAAATCTGTAATAACCTCAACAATTAAAGGAAAGTTACCAGATACCATAGAGAAGGAACCAAATTGCAAGTTAATCCTTTCCTACACATTAAAAGCTGTAGAGGCACAATATAAACAATACTTCAAAAGATAATTAACTGCAGCTCCAGATTCCACAGACTTGCTCAAGAACTGGCGACCCATCCCACATACAATATCCCATCACTAAATAATCACAATGCGTGCTAATGACATCCAGCCGTCACTTTTTCCCTGCTGAAGCCCGCAATGAGCCATGATGACTAAAGCGCGCTACCCTCTATTAGTTTTCTCACTCAATACGTTTCGAGGAGCCCTAACGTCAGTGGATCTGTCCACCCTGGCTACACACATCTGTGAGTGAGGTTTTCACATGATGATGACTGTTAGCTCATGCTGCTGCTTGCCAGCTGGGCTGGTTCTGCTTGGAGATTTGTGAGTCATGCCATTAGCGCTCAAAGTCTGCACGGTGGAATAAAGACTGCTGCATCATTATCTAATCAGAATACAGGTTTGTTAGCGCTAGCATCTGCTGTGAAAAACATATAAAGAATCATTCCTTCAGGCAGTTGGGGTGGATGATGGGAAATGCAAAGTCAGAGGTGTGCATGCATATGTGCGTGACTGAGTGTCCATGTTCAAGTGTTCAACCCTAAAATGCAGAATTTGGCAACATTGCAGCTGCCACAGAGACTGCTCAATAAAACTGACAAATATCGCTGCTGGATAACAAAAAGAAATGTGGCTTTAATTAACAGCTCACACGAATTCTATGACTGGCAGTAATCTCACTAACCTAAAACAGATTGAATTAGACATTCTTCTATATGGTAAAGCTGCAATAGGACCATCGTTTTTGCTAAATTTGAATGGTGTTACTAATCCAGATGCAAGATTGTTCTCTGATGTTGTACACACACACACAAAAACACACAAAATCAGTCATATTTTTGGAATACTAATTCAGTCCATGAGTGTACCATTTTGCAAACCAAGACTTTGACTTATTTATAACCCCTTATTATACTATAATGTGTTTTCATTTTGTGGAACTAAATATTTAGCCAGCCAAGGTGTCACTTTTTAAATGATGATTTTCTCATTTTTCACTGACTCTGCTCAGATAAATTCACTCAGCTCACAGTGTTAAAGAGCAGGAGGGTCCCTTGTATTAACTGTGGGACTTTCATTACTGTTTTGAAGAACTCCTTCAGTTCCAGCTTTCAACTTTGTACTTTGGGTGCGTGCTAGTCACCTAATGATTTGCACCACTGACCTCAACCAGTTCCAATAACAAGGCTAAATTTTAGGTCTCCGACTTAGAGAAACTGCCCTTTAACCTCTAGGGACCCAGGAGGCTTTAAGTCAAAGCAACTTGCAAAAGGAAAAGACAGAATGTTCATTAGCTCTCTCGCTCAGCTCCTTCTGAAGGTGATTTGATTTAACAGCCTCAGTGAAATTTTGCTCTTATGCCTAGGCCTAGGACTGCTCTTGCCCCCTTCCCCCAAGAACAGCCCCTAATTACAGGAAAAGTTGCAGCGAAGTTCTGGCTTCCATAAATCACAGCTCCACTCCCCAGCTGCACCCTGCAGAGCACCGAGGGAGAAACATCATCCCCTTCTCTTTCCCTGACCCCCTCCAGCTCCACCCCCTCCTCTGACTGTGTTAATGCAGCGTAGAGTGGCAGATGAGAACTTCCTCACCATTTTACCACAACCTCAACAGGATTCACTTTGAGTCATTCACTGTGCACTTAGATCTTTACGGCCCTGTCTGTCACACCACAGTGGCGTCAAAGTCATGCTGCTTCAATCAGTCTCCCTGCTTTATTAACCTGTTAATGTTTGTGCATGTGGTCATGGTGTCGTTAGGCTTTTATTGCCCACAATCTACAACAACGGTGCCAGTCAAGTCTGACTGACTTCTATCTCCTAACTGTGTTTTTATAGAAGCAAACAACAAAAAACTTGCTGGAGGGAAGCCCAACCCATGCGAGTGATAGACCTGTCTCTGCATGCCCATTAGAGACAGGCGAGCTGATTAATACACAGGGTTAGGTTCACACGCGAATGGTTTGGAGCTAGGACAGTAGGGCCATGGGCTCAGACAGGAACTCTCGGCACAGATCTCATGAATAGCACATAAACAGAGAACATCCGTAAACAGTTTAGAAGACCCATTTGGACTTTGTTCTAGAAGGATGGGTGGGAAGGAGGGATTCAGAAAGGGAACAAGGACAGGAGGGGCGAGAGAGTGAAGCACTGCAGCTCATACTCCCTCTATGGCGGTCCGGTTGGGAGGAGCAACATCAGGCTGCCTCTGTTCTCCTTTGGGACGTTCTGCCTGTACAAACAAACCGACCCCGGGCCTCTGGTCTAATGGGAACCAGACCTGCTCAAGGACCAAATCCCCTCTTTCTCTCTAACCCCCCCATATGACCAACGCTCTGCTGACACACACTCCAGCTGAAGGACGCACTTCAATTATCCCAAACAGACCTGAAAATATTCCCTGTTCCTTTCCACAGTTTTCCCACACAGAAGCGGTTCATGACGTTCCACATCTCTACATCAGCACTGACCTTCTTGACCCTTGAGCAGCCAGACTCCAGTGATCCGCTTATCTCCACAGACACACTTTCTCTCACTTTCACATGCTTTCTCTATCACTCCTCCTCTCTCCCATTCTCTTTCCTTCCATCTATATATCACACAAGTACACACAAAGCTTTCCACTGACTCGTCAATACTGATGACCTTTTCAAGTCCAATCCATACATATTGACTCTGATTAAAAGTATTTTTAACCCAGTTTCATATGACAGTAAGGTACATTTTCCATACAAGTGACAGCATAATTAGATCTCAGCCAAATGACGAAAGCATCCCTAACCGGAGGCACCGTTATGGCCTGCTGGGGGCTGAGTGAGAGCAGCTCATCTCTGGCAACAAAGTCTGAATGTTCTCATTGTGAGGGTTCAGAGCTTATCAGTGAATGTCCTCCCAGTCTCGCTGCTGTCTCTATCTGTATGTTCTGTTTCACTAAAGTATGAATATTGGCACAGATTCAAACAGAGGGGAGAAAAGGCTCTTAAAACACATAGAGCCTCCACATTGACTGCACATCTGACAAAGAGAGGGCTGATTGTGATATGGCCTGGTGACAGTGGGCCTCACAGACATGTGGTGATGTTTAAATTGCATCACTTTATTTTTCCTGAACGATAAGTCTGAGATAAAAATACATGTTAATGCTTCCTTCTAATCCTCTTCTTTTTACTGCACAACCCTGGTGTGTAGAAGTGCATGTACACGTGCACATGAATGCTGTTTTCAAGGCCAAAAAAGCTCATGATTTGAGCGTGGTAGAATCAGTGATAGAGTTACTAACGCCAAGTGCCTGGAAGTATGGCAGATTTCACAAACACTGGATATGACTGTTCAGCTCTGTCTCCCTCCCACACATCTGGGCACAAACCCATCAATGTTCCCTTCGGCAAAGATCTGTGATAACAGACACCCCCCCCAACCTCCATTCGATTACTGCCGTGTCTTGTATGCTCCTCTGAGATTCTCTGTATTTCTGTTTGTCCGTTGAAGCGCTATGTGCTTGTGTCTTTGTGCCGTGCGTGCCAGGAGTGGCCAAGCCCAGACTCAACCCTCTGGAACTGAAGTGGGTTTTTTTTGCAGAGTCAGCATAAAGCGAGCCCTGCCGGTAACAAACGTGTTGCAACTCACTCATTTCAGCTCCCTGAAAGAGGTTAGGAGTGGGAGGTGTGTATGGGATGTGAAAGACATTACTCTGAAAATGTGTTTACAACTTTGAGGGTTTGTTCATATTGGATGTGTAGATGTATAATCTGCTTTGGTAGCGTGCATTGGTGATACTGTGTTTGCATGAAATAGCTCCAGGATACATTTAATTGGTACTCCATTGATCCACATGTATTCACATGCCACAGTTTTGATGGAGGAAATGGAAATGGATCAACACTGTAGCACAAAAAACTCTCTGAACAAAACATCCAGCAGTTTGACAGAAAGATGACATTACTAAGGACAACTCCTTTTTTTGCGCAGTGTATATTTGTTCACATGTTGCTGTACTGTAATAAGATATGTGTTATGTGACCTTGTCTGTCTTTACAGTAAAAAATACTTAATCTTGCAACATAACCACAAAGAAATAACATGTACTATGTTAGCCTTGATAAGACCAGGTGTGTGTGTGTGCATTGGTTTATATTCCCACTGATGTCATTTGTTGAGGCAACAGAACTTTGGCAGGAAGGGACTGACGAACAGTCAAGGTCATTGACCCACTTTAGGGAAAAAGCCAGTAATCAGTTTGTGTGTCCCTGATGTTTCAAATTAATGATTATTCCCTGATGTAAGGAGGGACAGAGCAGTCTTTGTCTATTAATGGTCATATACACACCACATCTTTGTCCATTAATGGTTAAATATACAAACGTCTTTTGTCATTTGTTAAAAGTGCCTTCCTCTTTACTCCTTTCTTTTCTAATCTGATCTCTTCCTCCACATTGTTCCACTGCCACGTTGCAACCGTTTGGAGCTGGGGAAGTAGAGACACCTGGATGTAGCTACTTTTCCACTGAGATTATTCTCCTTCCAGAGTAGCTTAAGCCAAAAACTATGGTCATGTGATGACGATGATGTGGCATGGGCTGATAGTGAGAAACTAGGAAGCGTGGGGACTCCACACCCCCATGGCCCCTCAACGCTCTCCCCTCTCCTGGATCAAATATGCAGAGATGTGTGGGATTACTCTCACAGGAGGAACTTGAACCCTCTGACTTCCTGCCCACTGATGAGGTCACTGGTCTCTGTGGGAGTGTCTGTGAAATGCCTGCTCAATAACAGCCGACTGACGGCAAGGCACGTTGAGAGAGGGAGGAGGGCAAAAAGGAGGAATGGGAAATGTAGCGAGGGTAGAGTATATGACAGG
Source organism: Siniperca chuatsi (assembly GCF_020085105.1). Taxonomy (NCBI): domain Eukaryota; kingdom Metazoa; phylum Chordata; class Actinopteri; order Centrarchiformes; family Sinipercidae; genus Siniperca; species Siniperca chuatsi. The sequence continues at coordinate 9,505,382 of NC_058062.1, read as the reverse complement.
TTGATGTGGCTCTGGAAGAGGAGGACGGGGGAAAGACCGTCCAGTGCCTGTCTCTAGTGAGCCTTAGGCAGCATGTGTTCATGTTAGGGAGAGGACTCAGCTTCTTCTTAAAAAACTTAGACAAAGGGGGTGGGGGTGTGAAAGCTACACAGAAAAATCTCACAAAATGGCTGAAAATGCTCCCGTCTGACAAAACTCTGTTTATCATTAATCACATATGCATCAGTTGGTAATTTCTATCTGAGGCAGTGCATAGACCTAAAATCTAACTGTAGAATCTGATGTATTCATCTGTGTTTTCAGATAGGGATCAGGACTCTACATGCCAGAATGCTCTGCTTTGCTTAGAGGCTTGCCTCATTTATGAGCAACAAAATGAGGCCTTCAACAAGCCAGATGATTGTCTGCCATGCTGTCACAATAAAGTACTTTTGCACAAAAGGGAAGAGTCTTAAACTATATGTGGTATAAGGAACCTCTAACTTGTGGTATCACATGCTGCTCCCTGTCAGCTGGCCTGCCTCTTGCTAGCTCCCGGCTGATGTCAGAGCACTCTTGATTAAAGAGCGGGCTGCCTTTGGTTCCAGTGAAGGTCAGGTTGCTCTGAGGTAACTTCTGCTCACTAAAAACAGCAGGACCTGAGCTGCTGTGAGGCTAATGGGGGCACCTGGTGCGCAGTACCTGAGGCTGCAGCCCTATAGGTAGGGGTTAGGGGAAGGAAGGGAGGGGCAGGTTGGTGATCGCACATACAAAGCCATCTTGTTTTAGACCAGGCTCAGATGGAGCTGTTCTGTTGCCAAGGGTCCAGAGCCCTACATCCTGCTGCCCAGTCTTCAAACAAGCTGCATGAACAAAGAGCCATACAGGCTCTGTGCATGAGCACCCATACACCACCCCTCCAACACACATAGAAAGAGTACACTGTATTTCACTGTATGTCCCTTCATTTCTGTTTTTACTTCCCAATGCCACCCTCATTCAACTCTAAGTATTTCTCAAGAGATCACAGTTTCATACCCCAACTGTCACAAAACAATGCAATTAAGTCATTCTCTGTAAAACACACACAGCTTGGTCAAAACACACACAGTAACTCCCCCGTCATCGTCTCCCTGTGTTTTACCCTCAGGCAGCAACAGCATAATACTTTCCAGATGTTAAGACGCTGTACTCTCCAGCCCTACCAAACCTTGGAAGTCAGTGCCTCTCTCTCATGGTGTTAATGGTGCCCAGGAGGCCTCTGAGAGGGGAAGGGGGGGTCACAAGACCTTTCAAGATCCTACTGAGCCTACAAAAGCATCCTTTCCCTTTCACAGGGTAATCGCTGATCTGTCTTGCACTGATCAGCAAGCTGCATGAGGAACATGGGTGTGGTTTAAAAAGACATCCTGGCAACATTTGAGAATGAAGGTGTGCTTACAAACAGGATAACAGTCCTCTGCAGCTGTTCAGATTGGTAGTGGTGGTAAATTAGGTTTCATTTGTCTGCATCCTTGGGTTGGGCCTTTGGGTATCTTGTGTCAGCTGCTCCTCATCAACTTATTACAATCCTACCAGTGTTTCTATTCTTTCCTTTTCTCAGTTCAGTTCTTTGAGCTTGTAGCGTAAAAATAATAATACTTTTTTTTTTTTAAATTAATGGCTCCTCTCAAGCTACAGCCAGCTTGTGTTATCATCTTCCCTCCTTTCCCTCCTCGTGACCCTCACTAAATGATCTTATGTCACAGTCTCATATTTATCATCTTCCATACAATGTTCCAAGCTGTGCTTTATTCATCTGTAAAAGGACAAGCATTAAGGCCCTATCTGTTTCTCAGTATGGACACTAAAATGCCCTGGGACATAGTAGACAGCCACAGTCCCTCAGACCATGTTTCTTAAAATGCTAATCTCTTCAAAGCTAGCGATGGAGATCATCTGTCTGCTATAGAAACTGTTACTGTATTTATGCACATTTGCTATGGAGTTTTGTGGTGGTTGGATGATGAAATGCAACTGTCAGTGACACAGGACTGCTTCCAAAGATGGTTTTGGGTTGTTTCTGTTATTTTGGCAACTTGCAGCATAGCAAGACAGACTATTTGACATATACTAGCATGGCTGGGGCAAAGCGACATGAAGCTAAATGACACAACAACATTTTAGCTGGCCAATGGATCCACTGAGGCCATGGGTGAGCCCCAGACTCAAACCCAAAGAAGAGAGAGGGAGCTGGAGAGAGTAGGAAAAAGCTCCAGGCTGAGGAGCTCTGTGAGAAAGTGTCCATCTGCAGCACATGTTGGAGTCAGCCCAAAACAAACAAGTTAAAATTAAACCACAGAAAGACAGCCAATCTCCATGTTTAAAGTTCTTACAAACAGGGATCGCTATGTTACAATTTCAAAGGTCTGAGAAATTGACAGTTTTGTGGTTTATCTTACCACAATACAACCAATAATGTCTGGAACAGCTACACTGCTGGCTGAGGCACAGCTGGTTGCCAAATAATGAAGGAAGATAGAGGTTTGAAAGAAAATGTTGTGAAATTCTCACAAGTGGCATCAAGAAAGTTATGTAAGTCATGTGTAGTATGTATAGGAACTTAGATTGCTTTGGTAAATATTACAGTATCTATACTTTAATAACTAGTGTGGCAATATGGACACTTGACACTGCTACCAAGTAGTAAAAAGAAAACCAGAACCAAATATATGTCTGTTCCTTGGAGATAAAACAAGACGATAATAAGTCAAGATAAAGTTTGTAGAATCATCCCTTTATACTATGAGTTCACAGAGCGACGTGACGTGTCATGTAATTAGCATTTGAATCACATTTCCTGCCAAATGTGATTCAAATTAGCCGTTAATATTTCAGCAATTTATGATGACAAAAAGAAAAATGTGCATTCTCCTTATGGTTAAGATGAATAGAACATGGAGGCCTCTGAGCACATGTGCGGTAGTCTCCTACCCGTCACAAATAATGATTGATTCAAATTAAATCTGACTAACAGGAATCCCACTTTTAAACTTAGTTGGTTTTGACCTTGCTAAAAGGTTTTTGTAATAGGCTTTGTTATTGCCTCAGAGTGAGTGTATGTGGTTGCTGTGGTTGCCACTGCTGAGGTTTCCCAAATCCATATGATATGCAACTGTTTGCAGCAGCCCCCTCCTCCACTTTTACCAAAAAGCCTTGTCTGCCCTGCAAGTCTCTGCACAGGGAGACGAGATCCATTTATAAGAAGGTTAAAAAGAGTGTGTTGGAGTTTTGATGTTTGATTTAACACTATGTTGCCATCTAGTGGTGACCATCAATAATAAGGTGCATCTTTAGTGTTGTGTCCTTTAAAAAAATACTGTAAAATAAGGGGAAAGTACTGCCCCTTGAAAACTTTATTTTGTTATGCCTACATTAACTCACATATCATAAAATATTAAATGTTTGTCTCAAAGTGAAGACATTTACTGGGGTGTGCAATGTGATTTGCTTTAGGATCACTTTGTTGAATTCAACACGTGGGGGAGCCAGAGATGAGTGACTTTCATGCAGTGGCTTCTGCAGTGTAAGTACTAAAGTAAGCCCCTCGCCAGAACAAAGGGCCATCAGATAAAACATTCAAATATGTGTTCTGTCTCCCTGCATAAGCATTTCACCTCATGAAAAGATGTCATTTGTAGGTTTGGAGGATATCATGCAAAGGGTTTGAAACAATCACACCCAGATGATGTAAGAGGGTCTTTGCCATTCAACTGGAAAAATATTTACAGTTTATTACTCCCAAAATGTATGACATCATTCTTCACAATCTCTTCACACAGCACCTGCCCTCCTAAACCCAGTTTTCTCACCCTCTACTGATAAAACTATTCAAATTGAGGCTATTGCAAATCCAAATGATCACTTAGACCCTTTTTTATGTTTCTGCCTTTGAAAATAAAAATACTAATTAGAAGAAACTGAATGTGCTTCTGTCTGAGCTCTTTGTCCCCCATCATGCAGCCCCTAAACATTCCCATATTGCTATGATGTCAAGCTTTATGTTACAGAGCAATGATCGTCTCTTGGGACCATCAGGCTCAGATAGAGTAGTTAGACCCTCCCTCAGTCAGAGGACCTGAAACCCACTATCAGCAAGCATCTGTCCTGCTGAAGTGTTTTTGAGCAGGACCAAACTAAGGGTGTTTTTTAGCTTCTCTGAAATAGCTGTAAAGGAGCAAGAGAGGAAAAAAAATACTGATTGCCTTACAAAAACAAGTCAAGTGATTCATAGTTTTCTCTGGAAACTTGTATCTTGTTTAATCTGAATAGGTGTACCAGATCCACTGAGTTTCTGGATGAAACTTATTGTTGTAGGTACACAGTTGAGTGAAGGGGCAGATTGTTCTTAGAAACCTTAGTTCTCCTATGACTCAGCTGGACAGGAGCGAGCCTCCCTTCATGAAACAATATAACACAACAATGTAATTACTGTCAAAAGAGGTCTTCAGTCTCAGCTGATACTCTCAGTAGTCATCAGGACTAACACTCCCTCATTTCCAACTGAAGAAAGCTGTTACATTTAAAAGGTGACAGGAGAAAGGAGCAGACGGAAAGTATGACGGTGGAAAGGAAGGAAGCCCAAGCTACCTGGTGGTGCAGATGTATAAACTGTGAGCCCATGTCGGACCCGCAGAGCTACTCCTGTTATGAGTGGGACTTGGTTACAGCACAACTTGAGGATCTTTCTGAATCCGAGGATGCCAGCGCCTCACACACAGTCTGCATCACAAACCATCCAGAGTTACCTGCCTTATTGACTGCTGATGTCTTGTAGACATTTTCAGAAGATAAATTGGAAAAGGTGTCCCAGACCAGAAGGACTTAATGACAATTTGTCTTCAAAGTAAGTTTTTAGTTCTCCCTACATCTGATTGCATAATGACACATTTTCCTTATCAACGTAGATTACCTGTGTTAGCTCTTTGTATCAGCAAACTAAGCTGAAATTACAAACACTACTATAAGTTTACTGTGGTATGTAGCCTACAACAAACCCAAACTATCCCTAAGACAAGAGAAGGATTTAGGTCAGCATGCTGACTTCACATTGGCAGGCAGAGATCCAAATCTGCTGAATGCACGCTCAAACCATCTTTGCTAATAAGCAAAGGTGAAATTGAGGGTGAAATAGTGGAAGAGTGTTATTATTTTAAGTAAATTGATACAATGCAATCTGACCTGATGGACAGAGGGGACAGGGATTTGAAAGACAAAAGAGAAAGGGGATCCACTGCACGTGGTGTTCAGCAACCAGAACAGGAGGTCATCTGATAAGAAATAAGTACAGGAAAAGAGTCTTCCAGTCTGAGGCGATCTTTGGCATGGTACCACCCCTCACACTGATTTTAAAAACTCTTCCTGTCTTTTGTGGATTCTTTTGTTTGCAGTAAATTGGACATTTCCTGTTTTTATCTGGTTTCTGCATACATTACTGTGCACTTACCCTTTCCATTTCCATCACTAACTATTTAAGTTGATTTACTGACAAGGTTTGTTTTGGCACAGAGAACTTTGTGAGGACGTGCCTAAATATCCACAAGAAAAGGTCAGCAAATTATAGTCAGTAATTTTTGTTAACTGTTAACTTTAGCCATGCCATGCTGGCGGCGTGGCTCTAGGGATGGCAATCTTGGTCTGTTGGTCAGCCCACCACTTGGATGCATTACCACAAAAGTTGGCACATACATTCATGATGCTCAGAGGATGAATCCTACTGACTTTGGAGATGCCCTGACTTTTCCTGTAGAAACCACCAGCAGGTCAAAGTTTTCACTTAACCTCAAATATCTCATCAACTAATGAATGGATTGGCACAAAATTGGTTACAAAAATTCATGGTTGCCAAACGATGTATCCTAATGGTGATCCCCTGTCCTTTGGTGCCACCATGAGGCTTACATTTGAGGTTTTAAGTGAAATATCTCAACAACTATGGATTGCCATAAAATTTGGTACAGACATTCATGTCCCGTTCAGGATGAATTGTAATCTAGCCAACTCACTGCCCATCTATCCAGTAATAACCTTCAAGATGAATTTCTGTCCAGTTACAGAACCAAACACACCGAAACTGCACTAAGGTAACCAGTGACCTATTAATTGCAACAGACTCTAATCTTTAATTTGTCTTGCTGTTACTGGATTTAAGTGCCGCCTTTGACATTGTGGACCACGACATCCTCCTACAACATCTTGAGAACCTTATTGGTCTCAAGGGGCTGGCACTTTCATGGTGCTGTTCATACCTCAGTAATAGAACACAAAGCGTTGCATATAATAAGACTAAGTCTTCCTGCTCTAAGGTCAAATACAGTGTTCCACAGGGATCAGTACTCGGTTCATCCTTGTTTTGTGTTTACTTTTTCCCTTGGGTCACATTTTCAAACACAACATAATGTATCACTGCTATGCTGATGACACACAAATCTGTCTTCCTGTAACAGTCACTGATTCCTTCCAGCTGGTTAAATTAGAGATGTGCTTGTCAGAAGTCCATCACTGGACGTGCAATAATTTTCTGCATTTGAATGCACACAAGACTGAAATGTTGCTTGTTGGTCCAGCTAGATTCACATCACTTTTTACAGATCTTTCCATTAACCTTGACAGCTGTACAATCTCTCAGACCCATACAGATAAGAATCTGGGAATAGTATTTGATCCCTCTCTTTCATTTGAGCCACACAAGTATATAACACGAACTGCCTTCTTCCACCTTTGTAAAATAGCCCAAATACGCCCCATTTTATCAAAATCAGATGCTGTTTATTATGATCTCTCTTAATTTCACTGGCTGGAACCCAAATCACTGACTGAGCTATCCCAATCCTGTTATGGTTATATGATCTCTGTTTTTAAAATTACTAACATAAACCTTGTTGTCATATTAACAGTATTACCTGTGCATGTGTGTGTGTGTGAGAACTTTAACATATAATATTGTGTGTTTTCTTTTCTGTTGTTAGTTGCTGTTGTAGGCTACTGACTTGTAAAGTGTACAGAGACTCTCTGGGTGATGTGCCCTTAAAATAAACTTAAGTTGAAGTTGAATCCCTTTGCAGATCAACTGACTTTCCATGTAGTGCCATCATAAGGTCAAAATTTTAAATTGTTCAATACTTTGGTTTATGTTTTGTGGTAATTAGCAAATGTTAGCATGCTAACACACTAAACTAAGATGGCGAACATGGTTAACTTTGCACATGTTTGTGAGCATATTAGCATTGTGATTTTGAGCATGTTAGCATGCTGACGTTAGGATTTAGCTTAAAGCACTGCTGTTCCTAGATACAGCCTCACATAGCGCTAGCATGGACGTAGACTCTTAGGCTTGTTATTAGTGTGTTTTCTCTACACTGAGGCCAAAATCACTGTCATTCACTTGTATAAATTATGCATATTTACACTAGCATGAAGTAGCCTACATCTGATCAAATTAAGGTTGCGTGTGTGTTGTAATAATACAGTCATTACAATATTCTCGCATAAAGGTTTTGAATGCATCTGGAATGTTGCAACTTCTGTGAATCTTTCCAAGAGTTTGCATGAAATTAGATATACTGTAATTATTTACAGTTTCCTTCCCAAAAGCACACATGCATTCTGGATATGACCTATGCTCAGTTGAATAATCAGGGGAAGAGCGCAATCCTTGGCAGGGGAATCCATCTTACTCAATGTTGTGGTATGTAGACTCTTAACTCTCAGTGGGGAGTATGTGCAGTGTGAGGTCTGCATAAAAATCAAGGAAAGCATGTTGAAACTAGATTCTAACTAAATTTGAATACGAAGACAAATGATTTCCTTGGCGTAAGAACATATTGGATCTGGAATACAAGTTCTAGTTTTAATCTGAAATTCCTTTGAGCTTCTGAGAAACTTATGAGTAAGAGATCCTCTTTGGAAACCAGTTGAGTAAGCTGAAACTGTATTGTTTGACTTATCATGCAGGTTTCCCCGCAGGTAGGATAATATTATGCTGTGTGGAGGAGTGAGCAATCTCTTTATTTTCCTATGCGTAAATAGCCATTTTAAGAAATCTTATTCTATATCTACAGAGTCTGTCCAGCCGCCCTGACACTGGCATCATTTCTCTTGCACAGGATAAAGAAAATGGCTTCAAAATGCCAGCAGAGACACAAGGAATCTGTGGACACAGAGGGACCTCTGTTAGACTCATGCATTTTACATGATCACATTACAGTAAGCTTTGCTTCAGTAAGCAAATGGACAGCGCTCATATTGTTGCACTGTGAATGCCTCTCGTGTTATTCTCTGTTTTCACAAATCTAATGGTTGAACATTAAATTCCCGCTCAGTTTTCTAGATACAGAGAGGGTGAGAAAAAAAACATCCGCTCACTCAGGTCACCATAGCTGATGTAGGTGTTTCTCCCTATCAGTGTCCCGACATGTCATTAGTCTCTCGATGGTACAGGATCTGCCCTAATTCTTTTACATGTAGTCAAGTGTTTTTCTTTGTCCTTTTCATTGTCAGATTTAGAAATGGCATTTCCTCTTTGTCACAGGAAAAGGTTTACAGAGGTATCGTTGTCGCCTGGAGTCCCTTACATCCTTTATGTAGTTTACTTATATACTGCGTTCATTTCTTTCATATATCCGCCCACTCACAGTTCTTGCACCCTGGCATGTCCACAAAGAGCATGTAGATAAGTAACCAGCTCTGTTTACCAAAAATGAGCAGCCGGCAGGGCTCTCTGAGGTCATTCCCTGCATGTCTGAGGACACGAACAGTAAGTGCCCATTGACAATAAAGCAGGTTATCACACTACAGGCTTTCACGACATTTGGAAAGTCAAACACACTTTTGAACATTTCAGTTTTGTTTGGCAGCAATCTTTGTTTTATTTTTTGGTTCCTGTTACTTTGTTGCTGGGAAACACAGACCCTTTGTCAGGAGACTAAAGCTTACTATTGGCATGTGACCACTAATAGTTTATTGAAATTTTAATAGTAACCATCTGAGTTTGATATTACTGTGTGTATAAACCTCCTGGAGTGAGAGAGGACAGTAGTGCATGCAATGCCTTCTTTTTGTGAATAGGGAGTGTTTTAGCAACATGACTGGAATCTCAATGCTTGTTTTCTTAACTGAAGCCCACTGTTTGTCTTTCAGGGCCTCCCTTGTTGCATATCTTCTTCTATAATCTCCTATTGCTCCTATCTGATGGATTGCTGAAATAACCTTCAACCCTGACTGAATTAAAGATGTCTTGCTGTGTGCAGCTGTTTATTCTCAGCATCCTCACTTTCCCTATTGTAACAAACACATTGTGCTGGTTACTATCAATCATTTCTGTGGGTCACAAGAGCTCAGGGAGGATGTGATTACACAACATGCTCTATGCGCTCCTACAAAATCTGTGTCTCAGGCTCCAGATTTGTTATTTGTTGCTTGAGATATGTCTCCCACTATCAGTGCATGAAGGGAAATTTTCCTCATTTCAAATCATTGATATCCTGGAAAATCCTGTACTTCTGAAATCTGAAACAGCCAAAAGCAGGATGTGACTGCATACTTTGTAGTGTGGAAATCCCCAGTTAACATTAGCTTCATCCAGAAAGTGAAAAATGCCATAGTGACACAAAAATGTTCTTAGGAAATAAGCCAACATGTTTGTTTTATTACAAAGCACTATTTATGGATACTGTGATGATCATGGGTCTTAATGAGAAGTCATATCTCATTTCTGAATCATTATTGCATCACAAATGATCCAGAAGTGATAACGATGTTGTCATTTGTTCTAAAATATGCAAACATGGTGCTGGTAGAGCTGCAAACACTCAATCTATCTCAAAATGTGGGTGTGTGGGTGTGAATCTCTGCGCTGGTGACCTTAAGAAGTGTGGGCATAATAAAGGCTTCCAGCATGCATACGAAACATTTTTGACAGTTAAGTCTGATTGAGAAAAGGAGCATGGTACCATCACTGTCATCAAATGTGTTCCTTACTAGTATGGCTTTAATTCTAGTAGTAAAGCAATACATTTTGACTTAAAGTGTATATGTACAGTATATGCAGTAAAATGTACTTAAATATTAACAGTAAAAATACTCATAGTGAAGCAGTTACTCTCAAACGTACACACTGTGCATCTGGTGTCCCACGTCACACAAACACCTGCACCTTGCATGTAAGCTGGAGGAAACTGCATCAAAGCCTACATATATGTTATTTTAATGTTAGCTATGCCTATCTACTGCTGACTAGTTTAAACTGTTGCAGTGCATCAAACTTTATGAATGCATTATATATTTTGCAGTGAAAATCCCATTTTGCAAACTAACAAGTAAGTATAGTTGTGACAATCAGATGAAACCCATAAAAAATACTTCAATGTGCTACTTTAGCTCAAATTTACATCATTGTCATTAAAAAGAGACTCGAAATGGTTCCAGTTTCAAACCTATTTACAAACTGATTTGCTGAGCTGTTATTGAGGAATAGAGAGAGTGTAAAGTGGCTCAACATGAACACCTGTATGCATCTTCTGCGGCCTATTAGGTTTCACACACATTTGATTGCCTTGTTGTTGAAAGGTGCCAAACACGTAAACTTGCCTTACCTTACCTTGATGTCTTTTATTTCATTTGGAGCCTATTCATTTTTAAAGAAACTTCAGTGGGGCTAAATCCTGAACCACTCGATCTATTTGTAATCACTCATAACAAACAGACACAAACAGCTTGACAAGATATTGAATTGTACAATTAAATGAATCCACGTAAATGTGCTAAAAACATACTCATAACAATAGAACTACCAGGCTATTTAACACCGCCTGACTCATGAATAACAAAAATATCCCACGCACAAAGCACCATGACTACAGAGTAAGTGCGAGAGAGAGAGAGAGAGAGAGAGAGAGAGAGAGAGAGAGAGATGACCACTAGTGTCTTGGCTGCATCTCTCCCTCTCCTCGGAATGTCCTTCATTGGTTTACTACGGATGAGGACAGAAAAGCTGACCACAGCTGGAATAAACGACAGAAGGCACATTGTTCAAATCAAATGATTGAAAGTAAGTCATTTGTTCGACTCTTCGTGGGGCTCCTCCTCGGTGCGGCAGGTAGGCGGTTTCCACTTTCTTTGCTCAAATTGTGGTCTATATGCTTAATAATGTATATAATGTATATGTATGTCTTATCGTTGCACAGAGGGCATATTTTAATGATAAACCATGAACACTGTATGAAATACGCTGAAATGTGAAGACGCTGTATGTCTGCTTAATCAACCAAGCGTGCGGTCATTAACAATAAAATAGCGACAGGTAAAACTGTTACATGCCATGGGTGCATTGCTTCGTTTTAACCAGAAGGGAACGATATAACGGCCTATGAAAAGAAACAGACTGCCAGTTCAGTGAATGCACCGAGAGCAAGCTGCCATAGCAAAGACATTTCACATGGCTATTACAAAAGATGTGTTTGAATCTGAGACTGAAGCAATCTTTTACAGACATTGAATAATCCCTCAGGAAATCTCAAGGGAACATTAAAAACTTTTGAGTCCAATTTTTTTTAAAGGTTTCCACAATGAAAATATTAAATCAGAAGACGTAAAATTAAGTGTAGATATTCTTATATTCAAAATAAGCCTATTTCTGTCTCCCTGAGCTCTTGTGACATACAGAAATGAATAGAAACCAGAACATTGTGTAATTAAAATAAGGAGTTGAGAAAACTGAGAATAAACAGCTGCACACAGAAAAGCGTCTTTAATCCACAGTGTCATCATGGGGATTCTTTGAAAGCAGTAGGCTAAAGATCAAAACAAGTCAAGAGTTTCTGAAACACATCAAAACTTATTGTCAAATATATTCATCTGATATTCACTTTTCCTACTTTTGTTACTTTTACTGTTCATTGTTTGTTTATAAAGTCGTTTTAGACCAGCTGTGGTAGCAGTATAGGAACCAAGTGAAAGGCTTTTGTGTTCGGGGACAGCACCCATGGCCGGACATGGAAGAGAGGGCGCTCGGTCATGTAGCGGTTCCACTTCAAATTACTGAACTATTTCCCCGTCTTAATAACTCTAAGTCTCCGCTGTAATTTAATTTAGTCATTTTCACCACAGTATTCTTTCTTACGCAGTTTTTTGATGCGATGTTTTTTTCAGCATGTCCTTTTCGCTCTTTGCTGACCAGATTAGGCTTTTTGTGCCCACACGTTGCGCAAAATAAAAAGTTAAAGTGTTTTTCTTTTTTTTATAACTGCACTAGATATCTCCTCTGAAAAGGAAATATATAGTATAGTATGTGATATGGAGCTAACTGAAAATAAGGATGAATACATTTTTTCAGAAGTCAGAACTAGGCTAGTTTCCATGGGGTCTATACTGTGGGCATGCACTCAAAACCCACGTGGGAGGCAGTTGTTGAATACCCCCCTTTTTAATTACCTTTAAGTTACATAAAAGGCAAAACTGCAATGATATGTTTCTCTTGTGGCAATTATGAAAATATGACTCAAGTACACTCCCACACTGTAGGTGTACATGCCTCCTGTCCCATTGAGTTGAGCTCTGCCAGTGTTGTGGTGAGATATGGAGACCCAGTTTCAGTCAACTGCAGCACATCTGAGAGCCTGTTCGAAGGAATGGGCTGGGAGGCTCCACAAGGAGGAACAGGTATAGAGAAGGTCAACCATTTGAGCTGGACTGTGCCGAGGCTAACAGAATGGGACATCTCCCCCTCATGCTACATCAACCCATCACCAATTAACACATTTAAACAGTGCTTCTTGAGCTTAAAAGTCATACTTTACAGTAAGTCTTAATTATTTTTGCACAGAAAATAATGATACTATGACTTTGTCTTATAACCTCTACTTTTTCTCCAGCATTCCCAGAAACCATCAGTATCAACTCCAGCAGTGGCTCAGATGGTGTGATGAACGAAAGCGAGCAATATAACTTCACATGTGACATCCCCAAAATAGCACCTGTTCAAAATCTCACTGTAAAGTGGTACAAAGGAGATAAGATCGTCTATACAGACACTTTTGACAATCCCAGTAAGAAACCAGTAAATCAGTCATCTGTCTTCAGCTTTACACCGACTAGACAAGACGACGGAGTCGCATTTAGATGTGAGGCACATTTGGACCTGGAGGAACAACATATTGTATCTTCACAAGAGTATAATATTACAATTAACTGTAAGTTCACAATATACACAAGTACACAATATCATGTGTGATTGAAATGTCCCTAAAGGCATATTTAGGTTATTTAGGTCATTTGAAATGATCAGTTTGAATGTCTGTTATGTCAGAGTTTGGATTTACATTTGTCTATATTAATTTCACTAGAGCTGCAACAATTAAGCGATTAGTAGATCGACAGAAAATTTATCAGAAACTATTTTAATAATCTATTAATTGTCTGAGTAATTTGTTTAGAAGAAATCCCAAACATTTTTTTTTTTTATCATTTTAGCTTCTAAATTGTGAGGATTTGCCGCTTTTTCTCCTCTTACTATAGTAAGCTGAATGTCTTTGGGTGTTAGACTGTTGGTCAGACAAACCAAGACATTTAATGATGTCACCTTGAGCTCTAGACTATTGTGACTATTGCATTTTTCACTGTTCTGTGATGTTTTATAGACCAAAACGATTAAACAGTTAAATCGTGAAAATAATCATCAGATTGATCGAACATGAAAAGAATCATTAGTTGCAGCTCTATTTTTTTTAACTAAACTATAATAGGTTCTACTAGTTTTTCTGGTAATGAAGCTGTAAATGATCTTGGCCCAGCAAGACCATACATGTCTAAAAGGGGAAAACACCAATATTTCAGTCACTTCTCATGCCTCATTTGTGTCTTAACTGATTTTCATCTGTTAAATAAAAGCAAAATAGTATAAATATTTGCTGTGTCTGCTTCTGTTTAGTTGGACCAGATGTACAATGTTCTAGTCCTGAAGTACTGGAAGGAGAACCTTTGGAGAAGCTTTGCTCTGTGACAGGAAGTCCCACCCAGTTTGTCAGATGGCTGAAAGATGGACAGCCCACAGATCCGACCGTCCCTCTGAGCCGGGAGAATGCAGGGCTGTACACCATTGAAGCTGGGGGCTTGTCCTTCACCCAAAAGGAACTCTGGGTTCTTGTATTGTGTGAGTGTCACATCCAGTCATCAGCACAAACAGCCAGGCGCCCACATGAGCATGAAGAGGAAAAACATTTTGTTTTGGGAATTATGTTTTTTGTCATTTGTCAAATCATTTTGCACATACAGTATATTTTACAGAGAGACTCTTTGGGTTCCACTTTTCATTTTTGTCGTATCTCCAGGATGTTTTCTGTAACACTGTCTTTTTTGTAGCGTTTATTATTTGCAAATTGCTGGTTAAAACAAATAAAGCTTGGTCTAGCTGCTATTAGGGTGCTACCTGTAGTGGTGGAAGAAGTACTTAGATCTATAAAATGTTACTGAAGTAACAGTATAGAAGTATTTTCAGCAAAATATATTTAAAGTATAAAATTCAAAAGTACTCATGCAGAATGGCCAAAGTGTTGTATTATTTATTATTATTATTATTATTATTACATGTATTATATTTTTGGATTATTAAGGCATTAATGTGTAAGCAGCATTTTACTGTTGTAGTTGACTGAGGTAGAGCTTATTTGAACAACTTTATATACTGTTGGGTAGTTTAATTTATCATATTATATAAATTGATCATATGTTTTGTATGTAAAATCCTAATCTGCAAAGTAACTAGTAAACCATCTGATAAATGTAGTGAATTTACAAAAAAATTACAATATTTGCCACCAAAATGCAATGGAATAGAAATATAGGCTACTTTGTTACATTCCACCATTGGCTAGGTGATGTATAGTTACTCCACTGTAAGTGTGAAGTACAAAGTGTTTTTGCTTTCAGATGGACCAGAGTTGATGTGTCCAAGCAATTACACTGCACTGGAGTATGCTCCCCACAACCTCACCTGCACTGTTGAAGGCTATCCTAAACCTGAGACGATCTGGTACAAAGATGGCGAGGAGGTGGAACTTCCAGAGAACCTAACAAGAAGTGATACAGGGCAGTACTTGATCACAGCTTCAAACAATCTGTCAACTGTCAGCCTCAAAGTGGAGATTAATGTCATATGTAAGTTATTTTTATGAAAATCCTAAATACCTACTATTAGCATGTGATTCAGTATGTGACACTGGTGCATTTGCTTTTTCTCTTATACTGTTTAAATTGTTGTATGTAGACCCACCATCACAGATAGTTGAGCTTGAAGACTCTGAAGTCGACGTTGGTTCATCTATGTGGCTGAAGTGCTCCTCCACGGGCAACCCACGCCCAAAATATTTCTGGAATTATTACCGGACTGCCAATGTGATGGAGGAAAATGAAGATGGAGTGTCCCGTCTGCTCATCCACAATGCTACTGCATACAACATGGGCTCTTACACATGCCATGCCTGGAATGACAGAGGAAATGTCTCTAAAACAGCCAGAGTCACTGTAAAAGGTAGGGTCAATATTATGTATCTACCATTTTAATGTAATCAGTAGGCTAATGCAATCATTTAAAAAGCTTATCTATCATCGTATTGGTGGCGCAGCTTGTCCTCCTGTCAATGGACAATGCAACAGTGCTTTTATCCTCCTATTCACATTACTTTTCAAAAAGGAAAGACTGACCTGTTGCCTGTCCTGGTGCAGAAGAAGCTGTGTTGCTCAGCATGCTTTGTGTTGAAAGCTCAAAATATTGACATACAGTGAAAGCAGTGTTGCACTTTTCAGTATTTACAGAGGAACAACAGGGACCAAAAATCAATTCCCTGAATCATCCACTGAGCACTGTGAGATAAAAAGAGAGTATTGAGCAAGAATTCCTTTGCACATGCAGAGAATGTATGCTGACGTGTATTTCAATAAACATTTTTGAAGCAGACAGATAACAGCTGAGGACTCACCCAGTTCAGTACAACAGCCCTTGTACTTGACAATGTTGCTGTGATAAAGGGACTTCAGGATCTCAATCTCCTTCATCCAGCCCTCAGGGACATGACCATCCTCTTGTTTCAAAGCCTTCACTGCCACGCGCTCTCCTGTCCCGTCGTTGGCCGGGTCATACAAGTAGAGAGTCACCTTTCCAAAGTGACCCTGGGGACAGAACAATGAGATTACTCTCTTATGCCGCGTTCCAGACAATATTGGAGGTCGGAATTTCCCAGTTGAAATGTCCGACCTCAAAGCATTCCCGGTGTATGACGTAAAACGTAAACAAAAAACAGGGCTGACCGTGACAAACTGCTGCTGCTTTGGCAAGTGTACACAAAACTGAACTCTCAGCAGTGCAGCCTGCTTGCATATAAACGAAACAGAGGAAACAACGACGCATGAACAGACGCCATTATACATATTATTTTACGGCACTTTTATACTCGGAAACGTATCTTCATATTCCATTCACTAGCCCAATACAATACTGTAGTCTACAAATACATCCTACCCCCCTCCCCTATTTATTGAAATGTAGCCTAATGTGCGCTTCCATAGGTGCTGCCATTGTTATGTGTCGTCAGACAACGGCTTCTTCATGAAGTCGGGGTACAAGTAGGAACTTTTTGTAGTAGGAGGTCGAAAAGTTTCGTGAAGACGGTTACAGATGTCGACATTTCAGCTATCACTACCAACTCCGCAGGACTGTTGGTAAGAAACCACCAAGTGAATAATATTCTGAATATTCAAGGGTGTCTTGTTTTAAATCTTATAACTAAAAGACTAAAAATGCAAACGTTAGCAGGTAGAAAATGCGTGGTGTCAAGGTTCTGTTTAGTTTAGATAATTAGCTATATTAATGATATAATAACAGCAAGTGTTTAATCTAGGAGAACCGTTATTGTAGCGGTAACGTTAGCCGTAGTCAATAAGATTATTTGAAAATGAAAAATACAGCATTAATTTACAGGCCATTATCTTTTCAGGAAGGTACAGTATGTCTAAAATGCAAGGTCATGTATCTCATTTAGTGACAAAAAATATTACTGTTAGCCTTTTCTACACTTCTATATTGATTTCATGCTGAAACTATGCTTTATGAATTTCCAACTTTGTTGATTTGTCTTCAGGTACACTTTTTCTGACACAGAAGCTTGAAACCTTGGAGAACTCAGCAGGGGGGCTAGGAGAAGGAGCTCTCACACCTCAGACAGCAGCGGACCACAGTTGGAGGGAGACCAGTGTCGCGAGGCCATATCTCGACTGAAACACAGCACAGACAATGAACAGATCTTCCTGAAAATGAGTGCAACCTTCCAGCACAGACAAAATTTGATCCACAATCCTGAGCAATGCAACACAGTGCTTACAGTGGTCTGCTTGACCACCTCATCCAGTCTGCAGAGGGGAACCCCGATGACGAGGTCCCAGGTAAATGATTGACATTAAATAAAAATAAAGTAAAGTGAGTAAAAATTATGCTGAATTTTGCTCATTGCCTGTTGTCAGTCTCACATTTCTACTGACCTTTTGCTTATTACCAGTTATCAGACTCAACAAATCTGTTGCTGTTTTCCATAGTTTTTGCCCATTTCCAAGCTTTGCATTGACTGTGCCACATCTTTTTATAATAAATGCACTGCTGTAGAAATAATGTGTGATCAGTATTACCACCATTTGTATAGAATACCAAGGCACACTGGATTCCTTTCACTTGAGGTCATTCATTGTTCCCCAACCCCTTGTGTACAACGAGGCCCAGCCTTCCTCACTCAAGACATGCCTGAGACAAGAGTGGCTGTATTCCAGGTAGAACAGTGCACTGGAGGAAATAATATAAGACTCAACTGATCTTTTCTAACCTTATTAAATAACTAACATGGAAAGCATTTTATAAAATTGATTAACATGTAAAAATGAATAAGTGACATGTCTTTATGTCAAGGTTACAGCCATGACTCTAGTTTTCCCTTATGTTTCCTTGTGTTCCCCCTCCCTGATGTCTAGAACGTTACTTCCAAAATTTATGACATTCCCATCAGCTGTACTTTGTGTTTAGCAGGTCCCCCAAAGCATAAGTGCTAGTATAATATACAGTACCTCTCATCACCATAATTATGACCTCTACCATCATAAGCATCAACTGCAGCATATTGACAGAATATCATGACTACCTCCTCCCTAGTATATTTCTTATAAGTGCACAAGAACTAAATTAATACACCCAAAACTGCTTGTCAGTAAAATATACATTGTCTTGCATTGTAGTAGTTCCAAGACAGAAACAACCATATAGTATTTTTGTCTTTTTCCAGCGGTGAACTACATTTCAGTTAGGAACCCCACATATTAAAATAGGACATCTGCAGGCACAAGTTCAATTTAAGGCTTTTTAAACATATTAAATGCTTCTTAGAATAACATTTAAGACCACTGCTTATTTTTGTGTTTGCCACACAAGTAAGCACATGCAAGTTGTATTCTTAGCTACTTGACATTTCTACAATTATCCTAACGACAACATTGACATTCGTCCAAATGTTGGTCCAAGAAAAGGACACTTTGCAGACTTTTATCACCATGATATATTCTGTCATGATGTATTAGACACCTGTATGAACAAAAATAAATTTAAGACAATTGAATACTTTTTAAGGGCTTGCAAACATTCTTTAAGTGTTAAGATTTACAGATTACGCAGACGTAGATGAAAATGGTATTTATTGTAAGGGAAGCGGGAACTGGAGGTGGAATGAGCAGGGAGACAGGTGGCAGAGGCGGAGGGAAGTGAGGTATGGCTGGAGGGACAGGAGCAAGGTGGATGAGTAAGAGGGAATGGTGTGGCTAGCTGGAAATGACTGGTGGATGATGGGTTAAGAGCAGACAGACAGGTGAGGTATGATCCTAGAACAAAAGAGACACACGATTAGGCAGGAAAAATCACATGTAGAAACAGAACACTAGAATCACGAGAGAGCCCTGAAGCATATATAACTACAGCATTATGAGCGTGAGGAAGGCAGGTGTGTGTAATCAGCAGAATGCCAGGGGAGTCGGGGAAGGAGCACCACACATACACACAGAGAGACAGACAGGTAAGCACCAGAGACATCAGGGAGGGGGAACACAAGGAAACATAAGGGAAAACTAGAGTCATGGCTGTAACCTTGACATAAAGACATGTCACTTATTCATTTTTACATGTTAATCAATTTTATAAAATGCTTTTCATGTTAGTTATTTAATAAGGTTAGAAAAGATCAGTTGAGTCTTATATTATTTCCTCCAGTGCACTGTTCTACCTGGAATACAGCCACTCTTGTCTCAGGCATGTCTTGAGTGAGGAAGGCTGGGCCTCGTTGTACACAAGGGGTTGGGGAACAATGAATGACCTCAAGTGAAAGGAATCCAGTGTGCCTTGGTATTCTATACAAATGGTGGTAATACTGATCACACATTATTTCTACAGCAGTGCATTTATTATAAAAAGATGTGGCACAGTCAATGCAAAGCTTGGAAATGGGCAAAACTATGGAAAACAGCAACAGATTTGTTGAGTCTGATAACTGGTAATAAGCAAAAGGTCAGTAGAAATGTGAGACTGACAACAGGCAATGAGCAAAATTCAGCATAATTTTTACTCACTTTACTTTATTTTTATTTAATGTCAATCATTTACCTGGGACCTCGTCATCGGGGTTCCCCTCTGCAGACTGGATGAGGTGGTCAAGCAGACCACTGTAAGCACTGTGTTGCATTGCTCAGGATTGTGGATCAAATTTTGTCTGTGCTGGAAGGTTGCACTCATTTTCAGGAAGATCTGTTCATTGTCTGTGCTGTGTTTCAGTCGAGATATGGCCTCGCGACACTGGTCTCCCTCCAACTGTGGTCCGCTGCTGTCTGAGGTGTGAGAGCTCCTTCTCCTAGCCCCCCTGCTGAGTTCTCCAAGGTTTCAAGCTTCTGTGTCAGAAAAAGTGTACCTGAAGACAAATCAACAAAGTTGGAAATTCATAAAGCATAGTTTCAGCATGAAATCAATATAGAAGTGTAGAAAAGGCTAACAGTAATATTTTTTGTCACTAAATGAAATAAATGACTATGCGTTTTAGACATACTGTACCTTCCTGAAAAGATAATGGCCTGTCCGATAATAGCTTGTCTCCATAAGGCCTGCTGCTCTTATTAAGGTAAATAAAAGCCCTGTACATTAGCTTTTATGCTCTTTAATGATTAATTGTTGTAAAATAGCTAGTGTACCTGTAGATATCATCAATAATGTTACATAATCCATGGCAACAGTGCTGCTATTCACAAAAATAGCATCTGATAAAGCCCCTTTCAGTTCGCTAGCCAGTAGCCACTCTGTGGTAACTATTCAGAGCAGTTAACAAAGATTTGACTCGACCGTTAGCATCATAATTTCAGGTGGGAGTTGGGAGCTTTAAAATCATTCAAGCTACATAACATAAATTAGCGGTTGCATTAAGCAGCTAATGTTGCTTGCAGACTAGCCCAGGATGGCAGCTAGCTAACATAAATTAATGCTGTATTTTTCATTGTCGAATAATCTGATTGACTACGGCTAACGTTACCACTACAATAACAGTTCTCCTAGATTAAACACTTGCTGTTACGATACCATTAATTTAGCTAATTATCTAAATTAAATAGAACCCTGAGACCACGCATTTTCTACCTGCTAACGTTAGCATTTTTAGTCTTTTAGGTATGAGAATTAAAACAAGAAGACAAACTTGAATATTCAGAATATTATTCACTTGGTGGTTTCTTACCTACAGTCCTGCGGAGTTGATAGAGATAGCTGAACTGTCGACATCTTTGTTGTCGTTGTTGATTTTCAATCAGGATTTAGAGTGCATCATAGCACAGAGACAGCACTGGTGAAAATTACAAATGACCTTTTAATTGCATCAGACAATGGACTTGTCTCTGTACTTGTCTTGTTAGATCTTAGTGCTGCGTTCGATACCATTGACCATCACATCCAATTACAGAGACTGGAACATGTAATTGGCATTAAAGGAGCCGCACTAAGCTGGTTTATATCCTATCTATCAGATCGATCTCAGTTTGTACATGTTAACGGTGAGTCCTCCGCGCACGCCAAAGTTAGTCCAAGTGAGTTCCACAAGGTTCTGTGCTTGGACTGACTCTATTCACCATATATATGCTTCCTCTTGGCAATATTATTAGGAAACACTCCATAAACTTTCATTGTTATGCAGATGATACCCAGTTATATCTATTGATCAAGACAGATGAAACTAACCAGTTAACTAAACTTCAAGCATGCCTTAGGGACATAAAAACCTTGATGACCAGCAGCTTTCTGATGTTGAACTCAGACAAAACTGAAGTTATTGTAGGCCTACTTGGCCCCAGACACCTCCGAGACACATTATCTAAAGATGTAGTGACTCTAGATTGCATTGCCCTGGTCTCCAGCACCACTGTAAGGAACCTCTGAGTTATCTTTGATCATCAGGGTTTATCCTTTAACTCCCACATGAAACAAACTTCAAGGACTGCCTTCTTTCACCTACGTAACATTGCAAAAATCAGGCACAACAAAACTATTATTTTTTTCTTTTTCTGAATTTTTATTAACATCCTTTGTGCTCTGAAGTTTAATTCTGAAGTGTGCATTTGGATACCTAAACTATTTTCTAGTATCTCTTTGTCAATGGCGGGCAAACCATTTATTTATCATAATGTTAAAACCAAGCCATTGGTGTCCTGGCCTAAAGTCTAACTTGTAGCCAACTTGCACAACCAGTTACATTGAAAGACACAGTGTGTGTGTTTGCGTGCGCGTGTGCCCAGTATTGGGGGGAGGGCTGTTTACCATTTTCCTCCCCGGTCGTGATGTAGAGCTGGGAGCTGTGCGGGGCATGCAGCCATAGCTTAGCTTAGCTTCCCATAAAGTCAACGAGCGGCCGCTGTCTTGTCCCATGCAGCTGAGAGAAAGCAGGAGAAACCTCAGAGGCGGTCAGTGTAATAGAAGAGGGTCGACAGCTGTTGGAAAAACCTCGAAGACTTTAATCCAATGGACGATTTAAACTATCTTCGTCTCCTTTCAGTGCTTTTGACTTTAGAGCCGTTGCTTTCTAACGGGACAGGATCGAGTAAGTTGTGCCACTTGAGAGCTAAGTTAGTTATAGACCTCACTCGTGTTTTCTTTTCTGTCGAGGTTAAAAATGGCTCGATTAGGCTAATAGACCTATAAGGAACAAATAGCGAGATTGTTTTGGTATATTTACGTAGTCTGCTGGGTCATGACGAGATAACTTAAAGCAACACAGTCATGTTTAAAAAAAGTTAAGAGGAGACTGGAAATTCTGAATTGAATGAGACATTCATGTTATATTACACATGCTTTGAATGGTGACAAAATGCTAATTGTGAGTTTGTGAACACTAGTGGAAAATCATTAACATTACTTTGGTGGTGGAAGGTGTGTCTGATTATTAGTAAGCATTGTGACCTTTTGTAGGCAATCTTTATGTTTTAGGCCTTCTCTCACATCCTGTGGATATTATAGTTGTCTGATAGAACAGTGTTTCATCAAGTTTCAGGATTACTGTTTTTAGTTATATTCCATGGAAATGGGCTGGATAGAATATGACGCATTTCTTTGAGACATGGATATATTGCAGTGATCTCCAGCACAAAGAAGGATGGGCAGCAAGTGCAGACTTTCCTAAGGGAGGGGTATATCCTTCCTGAGCCTTTTCCTGTTGCCTTCTGAGTCACAGCTTTTGTTGTACACTATTTCACTACAGTGCTGGATGTGGAAATGTGTTATGATAATACTGGAATAACATTTCTCGCCCTTAATCTACATTCCACAGGTGCCAACCAAGAATGTCCTATCGAAATAACTCCAGACAGGATGGTGATACAATACCAAAATGCAGGCCATCATGCAACGTGCAAAACAGGATCCATCAACTCCAGTAACATAGAAGAAGATGTATACTGGCAGGTTCTGCCGGGCATCAAAATTAACAGCACAAACTTGTTTGTTGATGCCCATAAAGACTGGGACATAAAGCCTGTTTGTACTGCAACGTTTAAGGGAATAGGAACGTGCAAGAAGTATTTAAACGTCACTCTCTACAGTATGTATTGCTAACTTCTTTTGTACTTTCACTGTCATCAAATTTTAGAACTATCCTGATTATTATCTCCCCTGATTATTATCTCCCCAGAAACACCAGACAGTGTCTCCATCCGTCATGTGGATAAAGTGAGCTCAGTGGTGGAGGAGAGAGAGTTCCAGCTGCAGTGTGACATTACCAACGTTGCTCCTGCACAAAACCTCACTGTGCGGTGGTACCAGGGGAATGAAACCATCAAACCACTTATCAAAGGTGGGGAATCTTTCTTTAAGCAAGTTCTACCTTTTCTGAGCAAGGACATCTACCGGTGCTAGTCAAACTTGTAGTTCAAGCAATACAGCATCAAATCACTTTTTGTTTTTTGTGGCTGTATTTGTGAAGCAGACAAGTCTGTACTCATCATTATAGGTACAAGAAATGCTTTGTACCATGATATAAAATATAGAAAATTGCACAAAAGGTTTGGCACACATGTTCCTTGTAACAAGTTTTTAGTGTTTATTTTCTTCCAAGAGTCCAGGAGTGTGTAAATGTCAAATCAAGACATCAGTTTATGTTGACAGCAGAGAGTGAAATACACATGTTGGCAACCCAAAAGAGTCATGGTTCACTGTCATGATCTTTAACACTGCATGTTAAAATAAAATAAAAAGTGAATTTCTGATGCAAAACATGAGGATCAACTTTTTGTTGTTTTCTTACTTTGCATTTCCCTCACCATATTCATTTGTACATCAGGCTCAATGCAAGTGAGTGGCTGCCTGCCTGAGAACAGCACAAACTGTAACCTCACTGTGATCCGATCCCCGGTGAATGTGTCATCTACCGTCAGCATCACTCTGAACAGAAAGCACAACGGAGCAGAGTTTAGATGTGAGGCTCTGTTGGACTTTGGACCTGAGGGACCACAGCCTCCTCCAAACACGATGTCCAGTCCTCTCAACATCACTGTCTACTGTGAGATCACACTCACATTTGCTGCTCAGTAGTCATGATTAAGACAATACTGTAAGATCAAGTGATGATGGATGTTTTATGACATCGCATCATTCCAGTGAGCTAACAAATTTCCACTCATTTAGATTTTCAATACAATAATATGAAAGAGCTTGTTATTTTCCTTATAGTAAGAAATTATGAAAGTGCAGGACAAAGCGTAACATGTTAGTGTAAATTAGGGACTTCACAAGTGTAGTTCTACTAAATGTACTATGATTCCTTTGGAATGACCTCATTCTGCTCTATTTGCCATTGTTTCTCAACAGATAAGCCCATCATTAATACCACAAAGCTTCCAGCTACAATCCCCGTGTTCAGAGGTTATCCTGAGGAGCTTATTTGTGAAGCTGAGGGTTACCCACCTCCAAAGATCCAGTGGCTCTACAGCACAGACAAAGTCCCCCATGTATCTGCAAACACACTCATTGTGTCTGAAGCAGGCTTCTACAACTGCACCGCCACCAATGAAGTTGATTCCATCTCCCGTGAGGTCAAAGTGATTTTAAAAGGTAACAACACTCTTAATCTAAACTCCATTATGTAATTTTTAGAAGAAAATATGCACGTCCTCCTATAAAATTCTATAATAGATATTTTTCCTAAATATAACAAGTGCCCCAGTTGTGAAACCAGATCTCTGGCCGAAGGGTTTGAAGCCAATAAATACATACTCCACTCTTCTCCCCTACGTACAAACTATATAAGAATTTGTATGGGTTTCTGTTGCTCAGAACTTTATTTGACTTTGAATTGAGGTTTAAGCATCTGCAAATTATTATTTTGTAATTTCGCCCCACAATTTCTCTGTGTGAATGTAATCTATAACCTTTATTCAGTGCAAAATTGCACTAGTGCATATTAAGTCAACAGAAAAAGGTCAACAGAGCTATATAGAGATAATTGTGCTCGGAACAGCTTCAAGGAGGATTCTATCCAGCCATATTCATTTATTTCAAAATGGTGCCGTGTGATTTCTCGGAGCGGTATTACACAACGCTGTTTGCGTAGACAGAAACAAAAAGGCAGAAGGCTGGTGGAATGGTTGGAGGTTTGGGTAAGTTTTGATGAAAATATTAAGCTTCTTTTTATAGAATGACTTGTTTTCTGTTGTCAAATGTAATAATCAGAAGGGCAGTTTTCACAATAATCATACAAATACAATTAGCCTATCTTCCTGTCTGAGGGTAGGCCATATGTTAAAATTGTAAGTAGATAACTAGCTACCTTTTCATAATTTTCATTTATGCGTCTGCAACCAAATAGTAAAGTGCATCTTCATTGATCCTGCAGTAGAAATCAAAAAAGGAAACACTTATTTATAGCAGTTTATTTTGGAATTCTTAAACATTAATATAATGCCTGGTTGATTGTTTTCATTACAGAGGACTACCTTCCCCTCATAGCTGGATTTGTGGCTGTCACAGTAGTTGCCATCTCCATCATCTTCCTCTTCATCTACTCAATCTACTACAAGAACACCAGGATGCGCCGCTATAGTCTTAAAAACCCCAAACTCAACACCTACAATGGCAACGTAGCTCACAACGGCTGGGACTTGCAGTTTCCTATGACCGAACTGTCTTAGCGGTGCATCAGATAGCACAGAATGGATAGCTGCACATGCATGAGCTGCCAACTGAAACTACAGTGCCTGAATACCACACTGTTGGTTTGGAAATCTCCTCCTCCAAACTTCACACACTCTGTCATCCTCACATCTATTTTCCTACATGTAATAGTATTTTACTCATGGAATAATCTAATTATAAAAATGAGCAACCTTGGCTTGATATGTACAATTTTATTTACTGCTGGATTTTGCCTCTTTTTACATGACAGAAAGAAGAGGAGGAGCAAGGACTCAAAATTTGACTCCGACTAGCCAAATAAACTTTTTATATATTTGTTCATGAGCACAAAGGCAATTTTATGATTCTGAATGTTTTTTTGTTGACTTTGGTTTTACAAATGCTTGATTTATTTTTTTAAATTATGCCCCCTTAATATTCACTCAAACTCACATCTCTGTAATTATTTTACAAACTGAACATGATTTTAGCATGCATTTAAGAAGTGGTGACCCTGAGGCTGCTGTGATTTTAACAGTCACACTAACAGTAAATGCACCACTTCTTTTGCTTATTGGCCTCTCTAAAGGTGTGACATTGAATCTGTGAAAAAGGAGACCAGCTCTGCTCAATATGTGGACACTATTGCTTGTGCATACTTTAAACCCATTGTACCTTCACTAATGTTTGTAAGCCACTCTGCACTTCTTTCTGAGTTTGTAGCCTTCTCTGTGCCTGGCCCTTTGTTGTGCCATACTGTGTCAGGCTCTGGCCTTGTGGAAACGAATTGTCTTGTTCCACATTTGTAGGCTTTTGTATGAATGACTGCAGGCATTATTGCCTAATGCCTATAAGAACTGTATATTCGGATGATATTTTATGTAAATGCAAAACCTTTTATTTATTTATGAAACCGTACAGATGGAACAATTTAGTATTGGAAATGGACTGCAGACAGGTATGTAAATGTTGCAAATGTTGGAGTTAGTGGAGTTGAAGTCCTACCTGGATATAAGAACATGAGGACATTGTAATACATTTGTGAATACTGCTGTAAATATTTGTAATTGGTGTAAAAGTATTTTAATATTAAAAATGTTCCTTTTCAAACAGATTGCTGTGTTATTGTAACCTTATAGGCCTGAATATGTCTGATGTGTGCATAAATACATGATCAGAGCTGACAAGACTCATTTTGTTGGTTTTTCAAACAATAATACTGTGCAAGTGCTTATATCAAAAGCTTTCTTCTTGCCTGGCAAATCCACCTCAGTGCACAGAACTGTGACAGCCCAAACTTTTAATTTCTGTCTTTTTTTGGAAGGAGGAAACAAGGGATTTAAAGATCTAATATTTAAATAGTTATTGTTCTGCAGTCTTTTACAGGGCTAGAGTCAGAGTCCTGGCCAGAGCCGCTGAAAATCACCTCAGTACTGTGTTCAATGTCGGCCCTGAAAACATCCTCCTCTCTGTGGTCCAAAGCTCTTGTGCTAACGGTGTAAACAACATTACTCAGCCGGTGCTCTGCGCTCCCAGTCTAGGCAAATGCCTGGAGCTGCTGTGATGCAAGAAACATTTCAGACTCAATTTGACAAAGTATCATCATCATCATCATCCAGTTTCACCAAAATCAGTGAATAAAATTATAAAAGTTGTTGTTTTTGTAAAGTAATCTGTGAGGCAACATAATGCTGCGGTGTCTATCATTTTTCCTACCTAATTCTTGTCTAATTTGTGGTCTGATAAACAGAAAATTCATCAAATTCAGTGCCTAATATCACTAGTTTTACCAAAATCAGTGAATACAGTTATAAAGTTGTGTTTTTGGGCAGTAATCCAGTAGTTAGTGAGGCCCGGCCGCCTTCTCGCCTTTCTGCCATAAACGGATTACACACGAGTAAATCACCAGATGTTAGTGAAGTCCTAACTGAAGACCCGCCTTGAAGAGAGCACTGACAGTTTTCATTTTCATGTAAATGACTGGGGGTGCTGTTTTGCTTATTGCATTTGAATATTGTCCACTGTACAGCAGGTTAAGTCTTTGAAAATGAAATGCCAATTGCAGTTTTGCAATTTCCAAATTGTTAGAACATTTAATTTTAATTTTGACTTAAATATTGCTTGCATAAATGGAAAATCAGGTTACATTGTTTATATTTTATTTTCAAATTTGAATTAACATTTGAATATTGTCCACTGTACAGCGGGTTACAACTTTGAAAATTAAATGTCAAACAGCTTTTCCATTTTCATTTTAATATAGTCATAGAACACCCATACAAGTATGTGAAAATGAAAATTGGATTATTGCATTTTCATTTTTACTCAGATAACACATACATGTGTGGAAAATGATATTGCTGTTGTGGAATCTGTGGAAATCTTTGTGTCTGTTTGGCTATCTCATAGACTGTATGGGCTATCTGGGCTCCACACAAGACAAAAGGCGCCCACATGCTGCCTTCTGGTGCTGTCGGAAATATTGACATTACAGAAATTACTCTACTTCCTACTGGGGAAGGAGGAGGTTTTCTGATACTTGAATTGCCAAATGTGATTTTTTTTTCATCTTCTGGATGTAAAAGTAATGTTTTTGCTAGACACTGAAAATGTTCAAAGAATTGTTGGGAAAAACTAAGCTAACCGGCTGCTGGCTCCAGCTACTTTACCATTCAAATGTGAGAGTGTATAGTAAAGTCTGTGGTCCGTGGAGTGTATATATATAGTCCGTGGTCTAAAGCGAATAAGCCAATGTAATTCACCTTGAGGGAAATGAGAAGGGCAGCAGATATTCTGCTCTGGGACAAGACCAATTGAATTATGCTATGTTCAGTCAATTACCAGAGGGAGCATTAGAAATAGTGTTGAAACTTTTCAATAAGATATGAACAGAAGGAAGACTACCTGTTAAGTGGAAGATGGCATTAATTTTACCATTTGCTAAACCAGAAAACCATCAAATGCTGAAAACTACAGACCATTAGCACCAACCTCATACTTCTGTAAATGGATAGAAAAAATTATTGCCTACAGGTTATCATATTTTTTAGAAAATGGAAGATTGTTAAATGAGTATCTGAGCAGCTTTAGGAAAGGAAGATCCACAGCAGATGGTCTAATTAAAGTAAGTAATGAAACTGAAAAGACCCTTAATATGAAGGAAATGATGGCTATAGTTTTCTTTGACATTGAGAAAGTGTATGATTCCATGTGGAGAGAAGGTCTGTTAATTAAATTGAACAAGCTAAGCATAGGTGAAAGGTTATATAACTGGATCATAGATTTTCTATCAAACAGAACATTTCAAGTTAAAGTAGGATCAGAAATCTCAGAAAGGTTTGTTATTTAAAACGGAATACCACAAGGTAGCGTCATCAGTCCAATTCTATTTATCATATTAATGATATCTTTGAAAATACAGGGACAGCTATACAGTCAGCATCGTACGCAGATGATGGAGCAATCTGGAAAAGGGGGAAAAATTGCTCACGTGTTGAAAAGTATACAGAAAGCAATAGTCAGTGTAGAGAGATGGTCTTATGATTGGGGATTCAAAATGTCAGTAGCAAAATCATGCTATATGCTGGTCACTAAGAAGAAGATAGGTAACGAGCAGGGGTTAACACTATATAGCAAGCCCATGGAAAGAGTCAGAGTATTTAAATATCTAGGTCTATGGATTGATGAAAAATACACATGGAAGAATCATATTGAAAATATTGCGACCAAATGTAAAAAGGTGTTAAATTAAAGTGTGTGGTTGGAATTGAATGGGGAGCTGACAAAGAAGCATTATTACACAAATACAGGATACAATACAGAGCATTAAGACTTTTAAGACGTTTGGGAGCAGTCAAAACCACTGCCATTAATGCATTGCTCGTTGAATCCAGTGAACTGCCATTACATCTGAGGAGAACTAAGTTATCACCAACATATTGGATAAGAATACAGGAGCAGATGGAAATTTAGCATCAACTGTGCTGCAGAATTGTTGGGAAAACACAACATTTTCTGGTGAAGGTTTTGGCTGGGACATTAACAAGAACGTGAAACAGTACAAATTAGATACTAAAGTGTACAGTCCAGCAGTTATCCATAGCAGCATTTCCCCAGGGATATTCCACAACCTAAAGTAAATCTTCAAATATTAGAAAAGAGGAGAGAGTGGACAGAGAGGAATAATAACATTGGGTGTATGGTTCAAGAGTATTTGAAGAAAAGTTACTATAATTATCTTAATATTTTTACAGATGGATCAAAACAATCAAATAACGAACATGTAGGGTATCACAAACAGTAAACATGAAATTTCCGCTTTGTAAAGCTGAGGGTAAAACAATTACAAAGTGACAAAGGCAAAGGTATGGCAAGAATACTGGGAAATAAACGATACAGGAAGACATCTTCATAATATCCGGAAACAGGTCGGGTTGGGAAGAAGGCTGGGCAGGAACCAAAAGGAAGTCATTACCCATCTCAGGATGGGACATACTGGACTTAATAAGACACTTGTAGGGCCTATGAGAAGAAAAGGAAGGAACTGACATCAGCATTAAAGAAAGCTAAGCTAAGTTTCACTGTAGGGAGTATACTTGGAGATGTGGCACAGGGAATATACAATCACCTAATGAAATACCCGAAGGAAACAGGATTAATAGAGAAAATGTAGGGTTTTTTTTGTTCTATTTTTTGTCTTTTATTGGTCTGCCAAGCTACTGTTCCACACTCCAGTCCGGTAGGTGGCGGTAATGCACCTGCATTAGTTCTTCTTCTTCGTAAAGTTTTATGGCGGTCCAGCAAGCTAGTTGCCAACCGCCAATCAAAATAAAAGAAGAAGTAGGTGGTGCCATGCACCTTTAAGTTGGAGAAGAGGGACGCAACTCTTAAGTGAAAGTAAAGAATAGGCACGTATCCACGAAGGACACAGGTGTGGAAATAAGTTTGTCAACTGGGCCATTTTTTATATTTTCATTTTCTGAAAGTGTTGCTGGTTGGCACACTGGCGAAACTAGTATGTGGTTCTTCATATTCAGCGGCTTAATAGCGTGTACAGGTAACTGTTTTTATTGTGGTACATGAACGTTTCGCGTTAGCCCCATTATTGTGTCTTTAGTCAGAAGGTTGCAGCCTACACTTCTCGGGCTGGCCAACGCCCGTTGTTTGATTAACGTTAACGTTAGTCTGCTTAACCTGATGATCATATTTGTTTGCTTTTTTATCTCCCGGGATCAACTTCGCATGTTTTCGTAGATCATTTCTTAGTGTTAGGGCAACTTGCAGAATATCTACCCAGCTTTAATTTATGTGTAAGCTAAACTTGAGTAATGATCCCAAATCCCACTTTTTGGACAAGAAGGCAGCAGCACACAAGACATGGATTTGTATTCAACAAGAAAAATATTTTAGTTTTTCACCATTATGTCATGTATAAGTTTAACTGACGTTTATGAATATTGTTACTGTATTTATTGTAAACACTTTCTCCAAACCTATTCAAGCACCGTAGAGAGAGGGGTCCCATGTATTGTCAATGTAACTGGAATTTTATGGTTAAAAACATGTTTTCCACGGTTTGTTTTATATCATCCTGTCTGTGAGATTTTATTAATGAGCCAGTACTGCTGGAGACCACTCTGTAAATCCAGACTTGTTCCAAAACAATGCTATAATGCTGTGTAATATACACTGTTTTGTACATGGTTATTTGTAATGTAGGCTATAATACAAACTGTGTACTTCTAGGAAAGCCTGTGAGTTCCTCCTGCCCAGTTGAGATGAGCCCTCCTAGAGTTGTGGTGAGATTTGGAGACTCCTTCTCAGTCAACTGCAGCTCACTATCCAACCAGACAGTGGGAATGGGCTGGGAGTCTTCACACGGAGGCACAGGATTGAGAAATGGGGCCACTTTTCTTATCTTAAATGTAAACTCTCTGCAAGACTGGGCCATAGACCCACAGTGCTATACCTCTCTTGACAGTGGTCAGTGTTTAAAAACCCTACCAGTCACTGTTTACAGTAAGTAGCCCTTATCTTTATCGGAAGTTGTCAGGTGGCCCCTTTTTAAGTTTTTGATCATTCAATACTACTGATGTTGGGACTTGTCACAGTTTTTGTTAAACATTTTGACACTTTTTTTTTTATACAGAAACGCCAGACAGTGTGTCTATGTCTCATCTGAGTCAAATGGGCCCCATGGTAGAGGGTAAAAAGTATCACATGCAGTGTGACATTGTGAATGTTGCACCAGTAAGCAACCTCTCTGTGAACTGGCACAAAGGAAATAAGCTATTCTATACTGAGACATTTGACGAGCCCAGTCGATTTCCAATCAATAAGTCATCTGTCCTCAATATGATCGCCCACAGAGATGATAATGGAATTCACATCTGGTGTGAAGCAAAGCTGAATTTTTGGCCGACAGTACCAAATCTTCCCACGATCCAATCAAAGTCACGTGAAATGACTGTACTGTGTAAGTTTTTAATGTAATGTAACCATCACAGTTGTTGGATTTTTAAGAGAATATCTGATTGTATTTTAATTTCTCTTTTGTTTTTCTCTCTCTGTATTTTAATTTCATGTATATCCTCAGACCCACCAACCTTCACTGAGCCTGCAAATGAGACGCTGGAACTTCCAGCTCGTGGTAAAATGATTTTAAATTGCACTGCCACAGGAAACCCAATGCCGGTATACAGCTGGCATTTCCCACATCCCATACAACAGACGAAGAAGAATCAAAATGAGAATCAGCCCATTTTGACCCAGTCCGTTCCGCTTCCAGGGACCTATAACTGCACAGTAACTAATACCCAGGGCACCAAGACCAAATATTTCATTGTCATTGAAGCTAAAAGTAAGATATTGTTACTAAAGTCATTATGTTTCTCAGCTTGTTCTACTCCATTATTGTCTTGCAGTGTTAATTATTGTATATCAGAATCAGAAATACTTTATTGATCCCCGTAGGGAAACTCTTTGTTACAGTAGCTCGTCTTTACGTCAGTGCACACAGGAGAAAGTACTAGAAAAAATAAACACTATAAACAGGTCAGAAATAAATTAAGTATCCTGTCGGTATAAGTATAAGATAAACTAAGTGTCAAGTACCAAGTGGGTTTACTGGTTGGTGATGAAAGTACAGTCTAAAATACAATGTAACTCCTTATGTAATAAATAATATTAATAAGCGGAGGTGCATGTACTGTCGAAGAGTAATTGAGGTATATAGTTTAAGTAGCAATAAATAAGAAAAAACTAACGGGGAAAACTAATATTGCACGGAGGTATTACACAGAATATTGAACAATTTATTAATTATGGCGGAGATGTAATGCTCAATGTCCAGTTTAGTGACCTAGGGTCAAACAGACTAACCCTTAGAGGGAGGAGTTAAATAGTTTGATGGCCACAGGCAGGAATGACTTCCTGTGGCGCTCTGTGGTGCTTTTTGGTGGGATGAGTCTTCCGCTGAAGGTACTCCTTTGCTTGGCCAGCACATCATGGAGCGGGTGGGAGACACTGTCCAAGATGCCGTGTAGTTTGGCCAGCATCCTCCTCTCGGACACCACTGCCAGAGAGTCCAGCTCCACCCCCACAATGTCACTGGCCTTGCGGATCAGTTTATTAAGTCTGTTGGCGTCCGCTACCTTTAGCATAATTCCTTCATGCTGTTGTTCACCATCAGGTAGTCACCCTGGGACCACTGCTGGGATTTTAATGACTGTGTTTGTTTTTAATCTTTATTTTGGGATGTGTGGTTTATCACAAACAGAGAAACTCCTCTGTTGCAAGACCAGAAGGTCTGAACAGATGAGCTGAGAGAGAGAATATAACAAAAACTCGTGTCTCCCACAGGTAATCGTACAACCTTTGCAGCCTTGGTTGGAGGATTTGGGTGCCTGGCAGTCCTGCTCTGCATTGGCGGTCATTTTTTTGTGACACCTGAAGGCACATTTTCTTTCAGCAAAGGCGGCTATCTCAGAGGACGGCCTACCTCATCAGGACCTGTATGAGGCTGACTTTTTTTTTTAAATTCAATTTTGCATGGCTTTTTTTTTTTTTTTTTTAAGAATGTTTTTTGTGCTTGGAGAAGCATATCAGTTGCATGTCTCTTACAGGCCTAGGCTCTGTTCTGCATGCTCAGCTGGTGGACTTCTGCTCATGTTTGGTTACTGTAGCTTTGAGAATGCATCATACCATCAGCTGCCTTTTTAAGTATTGTTGCATTAACAAACAGTACATTTACATGCACTCTAGAAATCGGTCAGTAGTCAGATTTCTCTCCTAGCCCCAACCTTATTTTGGAGGCATGACTCATTTTTGCCTAAACCAGGAGCATTAACACCCAACTCTGCATCCAGCTTTTTTAGTTTCTTTTAGCTTCTTTTTGCTCATTGCTGCGGTTTTATTGCATTTTTTTTTTTACTGGATAGTTCAGTCTGAGCCGCTCTCATCAACCTTGTATCCACCACCGGCAGGAAGTGGTTTGCAGCAAAACAGACCTCCTGACAAACCCTCTGTATACTACTGTCCAACACCACATATTTTTCTAAGGCATTGGTATAGATTATAGACTGTATGGTGGAGACTAAAACAGAGCTGAAAGAAGAATATGTATTGCACACATTAGTCATAATACATTTATAAGGCCATGATAAGCAGTGGGTTTGTCAGCTTGTCATAGATTTCTTCTGCTCTCAAGTTGCCAAAACGTTAATGCTTTGGGCTGTCAGTAGCTGCACTCTACCGGGGAAAAAATCTCTTACTTCTGATGATAAGTCATAGGGGATGTATGACTGGCTACCACATAATGGGCTTGATTCAACAGCCATTGTTGCCATATTGATTGCATAATTCTAGACAATTTCATTCTACGAGCAACACGAGATCTAACCCCTTTGCACACAAGACAAACGTTTAAGGCAAAGATTGAGTTGCTTCTCATGATGTTTTATCCACTCAGGTATGTTTTGTTTCTGTTTGATGCTCCATACTTTTCAGACCCTACACTACAGCAATTACTTGATTGCTCTGAACACTGCAATGTGGTACAATGTTTGTAATGAGTTTTTTATTATTATTCATTTGTTGGTACGTGCATAAATTATGCTCCTTTCTTGTTCTGTAAAATTATTTTATCAAGTGATTATTATTATTTTTTTGGTATGCTCTCATATAGCTCTTGAATGTTGAATTATGTTTGTATTGAAAAGATTAACATTTCTGTGATATGCCCACAATTTCATGTGATAAGACAATTGGTTGCTTTATTGAAATTACCTGAATATGAATGTTAGACATACAGTTTGTCTGATGTACCAGTAAAAGTACTTGATAGAAGTACAAACTGCTGATTTCCATTTGTAAACCTTTGTTATTGAATTAATTGAAAAGGAGAAAGTGAGAGATGCTATTTTAAAGGGAATATAATTTAAAGTGTTAATGTATTGTGTGCATGAGCAGCTTTTGCATATAGTTGCATCAGTTGTTAAATTAAGCCAATTTCTCTGTCAGTGACATCCTTAGGCAGAATACTGATTGAGGCAAAGTCAAACCAGTGTCTTTCATCACTGTGTTTCACTGCCACCTTTTGTCAACCCCTTGGACCCCTCTCTCTCTCTCTCCCCGCTCTCTCTCATTCAATCTGGCTTACATTATACATTGCTAAGACTGCCATACTAATTAGTACTGAACAAAGTGAATGTAAAGGAGAGCGTTTTTTATGCTGCCTACAGTTGCCAATATAAACCTATTTTTTCTGAAACCATGTTCTTTATGTTCAGTCCCTGTCATTCCCACTAAAGGTTTTGCCAGAAAGCACTGTTTGTGTATGCTCTGACTGTGTTGCTATAACAACCTGGCAGAGTGGATATTGCTTAATTTGTCATGGAGTTAAAAAAACGTTTTATTATAGACACACAAGCTTAACATACTTGTCTAGATAACTTGAAGAAGGAGAAGCATATTCAAAGTGAAGCAAGCATGAACTGTAATCTGTGCGTTGAGATTCCCAGCTGTGCTCTCCATAAATACACCAAAGAGCATCCGATTACTTTCTTACTTGCACTGCAGTCGCAGTCAGTGCGGATATGCTGTGTAGCATTCTGGTCACAGTGTGAGTCTTACAAGCTACATGCTGCACAACACCAATACTCCTGCCTGCTGAGATTTCACAAAGCATGAAGTTCAGAAGCAATAGGAGACAAGCATGCAGGCAGAACTGAAAACAGGCTTTTGTTCACAGCCAGGCATGATTTAACAACAAGACAAGAGAGACTATTTTTTGTTTGAAAGCATAGCATGGCCACACCTAAGGCTGGAATGTAGAGAGCATTAAAAAGCATCCAACCCTTGCCTCAATACAATAAATATTAAAGTCAAATTCAGATTTACAGGTATGTTTATAGGCCTATTCAAGAAGATTTACATGGGTCAAAGGTTATTCTATCAGTGCAGAGAAGAAAGGAAAGTTTGGGCTACAGAAGTAGTTTTAAATTTGATCATGCTATAAATTGTAAGTCATCTCAATTATTATAAATGTATTGGTATACTTCATAAGTGACTTTCCATTTTGTCAACCAAATGTTGCTCTGCTTAGACTATAGTTAACCGGATACTGAAAATGGAAAATTGATGTATTAATCTATATACCCAAACCACAATATCATATGTAGTAGGCTCCTGTGCTCCTGTGCTAATGTTTACATTATTGCTAGTGGGACATTTGCTCTGGTATTAGTAGGCCTGTAATTTCGTGCTAAAATGCAGTACAAAGGATTGGGCTGTGTTTTTTTTTTTTTTTTTAGAGGCCTACCACCTGTTAAATTTCCCTCTTTGCCTTTTACCCCCCACCCCCAAAGTCAGCTGGGATGAAGGGGGCCCTTTTGTTCCAACATAGTTCCCTGCAGAGTAGCCAAGCTTGTTCAAGTTGGAATTTCCTTTCTCTCGCCCCTTAATCGACGGCTCAGTAAAAAAAACATGGGAAACAACTTTCTTCAATGGATTCTGACGCTTTGCATGTTTTACTCAGGTAAGATTTTGTATGCAAAATTTTGATTGATTTTGATTTTTCTCTCACTCGGGGTTATTGATGAGGTTCGGTGCAGTAGTTTTCGCATGGAAATAGCGGCGCAGTGATAAACGAAAGCGTAGACTAACTATGACCTCTAGTCGGTGATAATAAAAACACGATAACGACCATCAGTGCAACAAGTTAATCATTGGTTTATTTTTCCTTTTAAAAGACAGTCCTCGCAGAATCAGACCATTCCAATTAGTATGGTATGTTAAACTGTCGGTCTAATTCTGTATACATTAAGTAGGCCTAGATTTTGTTGCCATGCAAATATTAGGCTATTCCTGATTTGTTACTTGTGATTTTCCTGAGTGTTGTAACAGGGTTACATAATAGGTCCCTACGGCCAGCTTGCAGGCCTATACATTAAATATGAAAGTGCTTAAAGTGGAAAGAAGGTGGTGGCCATAATGATGGTGACTGCTGCTGTATGTGTCAGTGTCAGGTGAAGGTTGCTCCCTAATCCTCAAGCCCTCCAGGGTCGTGGTGGGCTTTGGGGAGTCCGTGTCAGTCAGCTGTGAAGCCGCTCGCCCGGTACGTGTCCTGGGCTGGGAATCGGCCATCAGTGCTGCACACACTCAACAGGACCTGTCTGTCCAGTGGAAAGTCGACAGTCTCATTGATTGGATAGAGGAGCCTATCTGCTACGGTGTGTTTTTCACAGCTCCGAGACAGTGTGAGGAGAAACTCAACCTCGTCCTCTACAGTGAGTGAACTCCTGTTTTAATACACAATGTAGAGCTGGATGAGTCACATAAACCTGTTTGATTCACATGAACTTTGTGTACTAATCATTTAGAAATCCCAGATAGCGTCTCTATCAGGCCTGTGAACCACACTGGCCCCATGGTGGAAGGAAAGGAGTACCAGCTGCTTTGCGAGGTTCAGAATATTGCTCCTGTTCAGTACCTCACCCTGAGGTGGTACAGAGGGCAGACTGAGGTTTATAACCACTCCTTCTCTGACCTCACATCTTCCTCGCCTGTCCAAGTGTCCTCTATCCTCCTGATCACACCAACCAAAGCCGAGAATGGAGCACAGTACAGGTGTGCAGCAGTGCTGGAGCTCGGACCAGAGGGACCACATCCACCTCCTACTGTGACCTCGGAGCCTCTTAATGCCTCTGTGTACTGTAAGTCAAGAAGCTATTCCCAATTTTAAAAAGAGTTCTCATATGTTTAATACATTGAAGAGGGTACGTCTAATCCCTGTGATCTTTACTATAGTTCCCCCAGCGTTCCTCAGTCCTGAACCAGAGGTTTTGGACCTTATAGTTGGTTCTGAAATGACCTTGAACTGCACTGCCACAGGAAACCCCACACCTGTGTACAGCTGGCAATCCTCCCATCCCATTCAGGAGAGGATGAAGGATGAAGCAGTTCTTACCTCCTCCTCACTGCTCCCAGGGACCTACACCTGCACTGCCTCCAATACACTGGAGAAGAAGAGCAAGCAGTTCATTGTCAAGCCCAAGACCAAAGGTAGATGGGAACTCACTGTGCACATGTGCAAGTTGTCTCTATACACTGCGTCCTAATCGGCGTCTTGTTTTGCTTTCACTTAGGTGTTTGAAACAAGAGATCTTGAGATGGGATCAGATGACCACATTGGACATACAAGGAGAATTCAACTAAGGGGATTTTACTGTTGCAATTTTGGAGACAGAAATGACAATGCATTATTGACTCAACAGATATTTATGAGGCTCTTGCTATCAGGCAGAATTAGATCTCATTTAAAAAAAGATCTGAATATACTATGTTTGGTAACTGTCATTTAATTTGTCAGTATTTTCACAACAACGTGTTCTGTGAGATAGATTGGTGGTTTAGGATATAGTTCCCCTTTGATGCTTTCCATGTGATATCCTGTATCTAATTTATATTTTTACTAGACTTATTTTCAAGTTAATGAAAGTATCTTGTAACATTACAAATGTGTAGTTACTCTTGATATAACAATGATGACTACATTATCATTAATGTATCAACTTTAATACTGAATGTTAAATATCAGCAGGCTACTACTGTAAATATGAACTGTTTCTTGATTTGCTTATCTTTATGAATGAAAGTAAAATTAAAAACATTGTTTTTCACATACTTATACTATACCTAGTATAATAATATTATGTATAAGTATTAACAGTGAATGTTACTACTGGGTGTGACTGCTAATTTTTCACGTGACATAAAAGCATGAGAGCACTGCAATTTGGTTACACAGTAAAGCAGAGCAGTTTCTCATAATGCCATTTGTACATATTAGGGCTTTTTGATTAAAAACTACCTTTGACACGTCCTGTTCAAAACAACTTTTTGTTAATTTGTGGCATTCATTCTTTTGGGACACTCACCTTGGACCACCAGATGTCGCTGTTGTACTTTTTCAGAGATTACTTCATTCGTTATTGCACGTCACGTGACCAAAACATTACCTCGCAGGCGCATAAGGAAGTGACCTTAGCGGCTAACTTTAGTAAACGAGATTTCATCTAAGACCTCACCATAATACGTCCTTGCCAACGACCCTGTTTGATAAAAGGTGGGAGGCACTATTGGGTCCTTTGTGATGCAGTGCCTGATATGTAGCCTGTTTGCTTACTACTAGTGGACAACTTCTGAAAATTGTCCCTGTATGTTCCTTTTCAGGCATGCCACAGAAAGATCCGTGTCAAAAACAAGCATGTGCAATTCAAAAGTGTTTACAAGGTACATAAAACAGTCGCTTGAATGCTATTAAATGTTGTTAAAGCAAAGCTGACACTGTCGTTTAGCTAACTCCGTCCCTTTCCTGCAGCTAACAAATACGTGGAGAGCATGTGTGAGGACGTGATCAGGGAGATGCGGCGGTGCTGTGAGACGCAGGCAGGAAACTCCATCTGCTGCTCCGGGTTCAAGGACTCAAAACCCACTGAGAGCAAAAGTAACACATAGCTCCCTGTGGGAGTAATGGTAGAAACACTGTCGGTGTTTTATTGACTGTGTAGTGGACTGAGTTTATTACATCATTTGGAAGAATATCCGCACAAACGCCATAAACTAGGCGTTAATCTATCTTTATTAATATATATATATATATATTTTTTTTTTTTGACATGTCATGCGTACTTGTTATTAATTACACCAGTGTTTGACAGGTCAAAATGTCACCCCTCTCTGGCACAGTCACAACATAAAGCTGAACATTATAATGTAAGCTGTCAAATGTAGTATTTATTAAAGGGATGTTGAGACAGATGTTTGTGCATGTCAGCACTGAGCTACTGCATTCATATTGCAGATGTGACTTGTTAAAGGCCCTGCACACTCATGATAAACCTACACAGGTGGTTATTTTTGGCTGGTTAGACCCATATTCTGTTTATACTCAGGACTGTGTGAGTGTAGCCTACAGACTGTGCTTGATGTGCTTGAGTTAATAAATTAATTTAGTAATACATGGGATTTGTGATTTAAGATAATAAGCCATTTCAGCTTTTGTTTGCAGACCTCAAACATACATATTACATAAAACTGTTGTTGCACAGAGCTTATCAAGACAGGAAATTGAGAAAATGCAATAACTAAAAAAACTCAAGTAACACCGCAATTACTTCAGTACCGTGGATCTTCACATCATCATGTGCATGAAGCATGATTCTTGGCATTGAGCCTGTTTTGTCTTACTGAATTTGTTGTCATTAGATAAACTGGTACATCTGTCTCTTCTGTGAAGTTTTCTCTGTCTGATTGCTGTATGTCAGGCCCGGGCAACTTACACATTAGTCTAGTAAGAAGCTCTTGATTGCTGGACTAATGCAAGAAATTAAGCCTATTGACTGTTTAATTATTTTTTTGTCAAGAGTTGTCCTTGAAAAGTCTTTTTCAACATCCACATTTCAAAATAACATTCAGTAGACTTGAGAAAATAGGCAAA
This sequence comes from Siniperca chuatsi, assembly GCF_020085105.1. Classification (NCBI taxonomy): domain Eukaryota; kingdom Metazoa; phylum Chordata; class Actinopteri; order Centrarchiformes; family Sinipercidae; genus Siniperca; species Siniperca chuatsi. Next base: position 9,464,658 of record NC_058062.1, on the reverse strand, counting down.
ATTTCAAATTTTTGACATACTATAAATATACATATACGTATTCAGAAGTATTTCATGTAACAGACTTGCATGAATGCCCAATCTGACTACAGGTGCACACAGTATGAACAGTTTTTACTATTGCATCTTGGAGTAGTTCAAGGGCAAATCCCTTGCAGAGAAAGACTATTTTTTCTCCAACATAAATGTATCCATAAGTGCAACAAATGTATTTGGATTTCGATCTATATTCATAATTAACCTTTTTAGATATATAATTAACAAATAGGTTTTGTCAATAATTTTATCCTCTTCTCTGTCTAAAGAGTGAACAACCGATTAGAATAAAGAGAAAATGTTTTCTTTACACCAGTTTACCAGAATAAGGAAAAATCACTTTTGAGAATAGTGAACTTTATTTATAAATTGTACATAAGCAAAGTATATTAACATATACCAGGGAGAATGTGGAAAAGACACACAGAAAAAAGATGATAAGAGAAAACATATAACGTTGAAAATATATAACGAAAAACCGGAATCAAAATCCTTGTATGTGTAGGCCTGCACATACTTGGCCCAAAAAGCTAATTCTGAAGTATATAAATTAATATTTTTCTAATTAGAAGAAAGAAATTCCATATATTTTTGACACCATTTATAAAGATAGAAAATGAATGTTTATTTCTGTTAAATAAATTTATGCATGTGAAAAACAACACTGTTGATAAACGGTACATGAAGGCACAGCTCTTCTTTTCTGTCTTCCGGCGTTGTACGTCCGTGTGACGTAGAGACGTGCTGACGTCAAGCGGAAATTTGCAGCAGCTATTCTTTCTAGAATTCTGTAGCAGTTTCGTGCTAGCCCACGCTAGGTAGGTTTATCTGAGTTTATCTTTGCTAAACACAGCCAGCCGCTGCATTGAACACAAATATACATTTCTGAGAAGTGTAGCGTTATTGTGTTGTATGCTTTTTGGATAGAAGATTCGGGTTAGCTGCGTTTAGCCCACTAACTCATATCATATTTTAAGCTAACGCTGTTTGCGTTAGGTTCTTGCTGGCATAATGTCTGGGATAGACTACAGCGTGTGGGACCACATTGAGGTGTCAGACGATGAAGATGACACCCACCCGAATATCGACACACCCAGCCTTTTCAGATGGAGACACCAGGTACAGATTTAAAGATGTTTATATTTAGTGCAATTGGTGCACATTAACGTTACACTGGAATTAGCTGGTACATGTTTCCTGTGCTCTCGTAGGTGCTGTATACAATTGCAAATTATTATATTCGAGTAGGTAATATCTTGTCTTAGAAATGTTTAACTTTGTGTAATCAACCCCACATCTAAGAAAGCAAATGGTAGAGGGTGGATGTCCACCATAGTTAAAGACTATGGCTCTGTACTACTTCTGTACTAATCTATTGCAGATAGATTGGTATTAGTTAAAGACTACGGTGTACATGAAACCCTTGTGCCTGTGGTTGTGACTGATGTTATAGTATTTGTACTTCAGGCACGTGTGGAACGAATGGAAGAATTTCAGAAAAAAGGTGAAGATATAAACAGGGCCCACCGTGATTGCCGGCGTAAGCTGGCAGAGACGCAGAAGAAAATACAAGAGCTGACAGTTTCAACAACGGATGAAGCCAAAGCAGAGCTGACCAAAGCCCAGGCTGAGGAGAAGAAACTGAAAAAAGAGGAACGGGAGTGGGAGAAGAAGATGGAGGAACACAACCGGGAAGAGAAGAAGATGCCATGGAACGTTGACACTCTCAGCAAAGAAGGTTTCAGCAAGGTGAGGCAGATAAAGGGGTTCATTTATTTATTATTCAGAAGTGGGAATGTGATTGGAGGAATTAGCGGTGGGTCATGCATAAAAACACAGGTTGGTTCTTGACAGCCATATTTATTTTTCTAAAATTTTACACAGAATTTGGTTTAAGTGTGTGGCTTTGTAATGTATATATCTCTGACTCCTTCCAATACACATTAGTTAGTCTTTACGCCCCTAATTTCCAGTGATGTCTGATATGACATTCTCTCTAATGATTATTCTCTGCCACTGTCTGTCCTCCATAGAGCATTGTTAATATCAACCCTGATCCTGTTGAAGAGACCGAAGAAGAGAAGGAGAAAAAGCATAAAACCTTTGTGGAGAAATATGAGAAGCAGATCAAACATTTTGGTAAGGATTATTGACATCCATTCACCATATTTACTACATGTTAAGGGTACTGGTATTTAAAAAGTAGCGATGATCCTTCATTGCTGTCTATACTGCAGGCATGTTACGACGTTGGGATGACAGCCAGAAGTACCTCTCTGATAACCCTCATCTAGTATGTGAAGAGACTGCCAACTACCTGGTCATCATGTGCATTGACATTGAAGTTGAGGAGGTAAACACTACAAAACAGGATGTGTTTTTCAACATTTTGTTCTAAGGGAAATCATATTCCATAAATTGCATGTATGTTAAGAATCAAATATACTGAAATTAGTTTAATGTATTTATAATGCAGGGTACATTATTCTAAAAATGCTTCCTTTTTTTGTAGAAACACGCATTGATGGAGCAGGTGGCTCATCAGACCATCGTCATGCAGTTCATTCTTGAGTTGGCAAAAAGCCTCAAGGTGGACCCCCGTGGTTGCTTTCGTCAATTTTTTTCCAAGATTAAGGTAACTAACTAACTAACTAACTAGATTAAGGTGTTTTGATGCCACAAAATCTAATGAGACAACTTATAGCCCTTTTTGACCAAAAGATTTGACCAAAAAGTTCCAGGAACTATGGAGGAAACAGAGGAACTATCCTTTTCCACATTCCTGCGTTTCCTTCATATCCGAAGAACTGTGAATATTAGACAAATTATTCCAAAGAAGGACTAAAAACAACAGCGTTTTGAAACGCAATTTTCACACATAAGGAAATAACAACACAGAGCATTTCAAATCTCGCCTCTGACCACAGCGAGCATCACTGATGGGTGTGATTGGGTGTGGTCAGAAGTGGGCTTTGTTGCACCTGTAATCACACCCAATAGTGATGTCAAGGGGTACTAGAGAACACCTGTACATCACTGCACCACTGGAGGTCAACAAAAACAAGATTTTCAGGGGGTGTTAAGTTAACTTGAGTTTCTGTGTTGGAAACGCCCTAATAAATGCAAATACTAATTGGAATGTTCACTTAAATTCTCATTTGTATTGCCACCAACATCCCAAATCATGTGTCCCCTTACAGACAGCAGATCAGCAGTACCAGGAAGCTTTCAATGACGAGCTGGAGTCATTTAAGGAGCGGGTTCGGGGCAGGGCAAAAATCCGCATAGAAAAGGCCATGAAAGAATATGAGGAAGAGGAGCGACAAAAGCGCATGGGGCCTGGAGGGCTAGATCCTGTTGAAGTATACGAGTCACTGCCACTCGTAAGTTGTTTTGTTTTCAAGAAGCCTCAGCGTTCTCCTTGTATCTTCTTTTGTTAGTTTAAAATGCCTTACAGAGTATGTTTTAAATTGCAGGAGATGCAGAAATGCTTTGATGAGAAGGACATCCAAATGTTACAGGAGGTTATTAGCAAAATGGACCCAACGGTAGGTTTCGTTGTTAAAGCCCTACAGTTTTGTTTATTCTTTTTCCCCTCACTAATAAACAGCAGACTGTGTTATGACCACTGACTGTATATATGGTTTTGACTAATACAGAATGTTGACCAATACAGTCTGCTTAGAATCATATGTCATGTAAATATGTAGTTATTTGATTCATATATGTATTTTTGTCCTGCTTTGGCTTAGTTAATAAATATGATTGTTTTATGCAATTTAGGAGGCGAAGGCTCACATGAAGAGGTGCATAGACTCGGGGCTCTGGGTCCCCAACTCCAAGATGGATGATGGGGATGAAAAAGAGGAAGATGCCACCTATGAGGAGGTGAAACATGAGCAGGAAGAAACTAAGAAGGAATGACCAACACTGATCCTATAATTTGTTGTTTCTGCAAATGTACTTACCTTACCCACTCTATTGCAACATGTGTATGACTAGTTTGTCAATCAAGGAACAATGAAATAACTTCTCTAAAATATTTAGCTGAGACTTAAGGGATTAGCCATCGCCTAACTGCACAACTACATTGCATCAGTAACTCCTGCTTGGAAAAGCAACTGCAGCTTGTGTATAAGTCTTTTGTTTGTTTGGACATCACTAAAGCTGTATTCTTACATTTATTTGTATACACCTGTCAGTTTGTGTGGGTGTGTATGTGCACACATGCCTGCCTGCTTTATTTGTGCTGTTGTATAGTTGAAATACATTCTATACATTTTCAGATTGTGCATATAATTAATTTCTTTGTCATTTCCAAATTTAAGATTTTTGTTAGATTTTTTTTTAAGGCTTGGCAACCAATATATTTAGATGGTTCTTTCCCCAAAGTGACATTTTCTACAAACTTGCTTAACTAAAGGTTGAATTATATCCAACTATTCAAGACCAAGGTGTTGTGGTTATGTCTGGAAGCTGAAGGTGTGGGTGACGCGCTTTTCAAATTATAAAGTTAGAGGTCAAGAATTTGAGTCATAAGAGATTCATTAGAAAATGATTCATCTGTGAGACCTGTAGTGGTGGTAACCACTGCTTATTAACATGGAGTGAGTGCATCTGTGCAAGGGTTTTCGAATAAAGCACTTGTATTTGGTATTTGCAAAAGACATTTGCTCTACATAGAGAATCAGTGGCACTGTAGGTAAATAGATATGCTATGGCTTTCAGTACATCACAGTATACATTAGATATTACAAGACAACAACCAAAATTAAACACATGAAGCTGTCAATTTCAGGCCCAAGGATGATCGGTCACACTGGCTCCACTCATATTGTAGTTATATACGGCCAAACCATTAGCACATAAATGGATATAAGTCCTAAGGGTAAGCCTTGTAGGGTTTGGGGATGATTGATGGCTTACATGGACCCCACTTGTTCCCACCTTTTCCAAATTGGAATCCCAATTAAGTGGATAAAAGTGACTGTGCGAGTGCCACACTGTGCAAGAATGATGCTCACATGGGCCCTTATTAGGTGATGTGGCACAGTGCCAGAAAGTGTTTGAAAGGTGTGGTTATCAAGTGGCTATACTTCCACTATCAATGCTTTTTATTTGGAAGGTGAGTGTTTGGTTGGAAATTTGCTTGCTGACTTTCTAAAAAATAAACAATTA